>NC_034198.2:36761818-36831818 GCF_002021735.2 Oncorhynchus kisutch | reverse complement strand
GTGTATGTGTTTGAGGTCGAACGATTAATCGGAATGGCCGATTAATTAGGGCCGATTAATTAGGGCCGATTTCATAACAATCGGAAATCGAAATTTAATAGTTTTTCTTTTTATACCTTTATTTAACTAGGCAAGTCAGTTAAGAACACATTCTTATGAACAATGACAGCCCGTGAACAGTGGGTTAACTGCCTTGTTCAGGGGCAGAACGACAGATTTTTACATTGTCAGCTCGGGGATTCAATCTTGCAACCTTAAGGTTAACTAGTCCAATGCTCTAACCGCGAATGCAGTAAGAAGCCAAGGTAAGTTGCTAGCTAGCATTAAACTTATCTTATAAAAAACAATCAATCAATCAATCATAATCACTAGTTAACTACACATGGTTGATGATATTACTAGTTTATCTAGCGTGTCCTTCGTTGCATATAATCGATGCGGTGCGCATTCGCAAAAAAGGACTGTCGTTGCTCCAACGTGTACCAAACCATAAACATCAATACCTTTCTTAAAAACAATACACAAGTATATATTTTTAAACCTGCATATTTAGTTAATATTGCCTTCTAACATTAATTTCTTCGTGTCACTTCTCTTGCAACAGAGTCAGGGTATATGCAGCAGTTTGGGCCACCTGGCTCATTGCGAACAGTGTGAAGACTATTTCTTCCTAACAAAGACAGCCAACTTTGCCAAACGGGGGATGATTTAACAAAAGCGCTTTTGCGAAAAAAGCACAATCCATTGCACCTAACCATAAACATCAATGCCTTTCTTATAATCAATACACAGAAGTATATATTTTTAAATCTGCATATTTTGCTAAAAGAAATCCAAGTTAGCAGGCAATATTAACCAGGTGAAATTGTAGCATTTCTCTTGCGTTCATTGCACGCAGTGTCAGGGTATATGCAACAGTTTGGGCCACCTGGCTCGTTGCAAACTAATTTTCCATAATTGTACGTAATTATGACATAACATGGAAGGTTGTGTAATGTAACAGGAATATTTAGACTAATGGATGCCACCCGTTAGATAAAATACGGAACGGTTCTGTATTTCATTGAACGAATAAACGTTTTGTTTTCAAGATGATAGGTTCCGGATTCGACCATATTAATGACCAAAGGCTCGTATTTCTGTGTGTTATTATGTTATAATTAAGTCTATGATTTGATAGAGCAGTCTGATTGAGCGATGGTAGCCAGCAGGCTCATAAGCATTCATTCAAACAGTAATTTTGTGCGTTATGCCAGCTGCTCTTCGCAATGCTTCAAGCATTGCGCTGTTTATGACTTCAAGCCTATCAACTCCCGAGATGAGGCTAGTGTAACCGATGTGAAATGGCTAGCTAGTTAGCAGGGTGTGCGCTAATAGCATTTCAAATGTCATTCGCTCTGAGACTTGGAGTAGTTGTTCCTCTTGCTCTGCATGGGTAAAGCTGCTTCGAGGGTGGCTGTTGTCGATGTGTTTCTGGTTCGAGCCCAGTTAGGAGCGAGGAGAGGGACCGAAGCTATACTGTTACACTGGCAATACTAAAGTTTCTATTAGAACATCCAATAGTCAAGGGTATATGAAATACAAATCGTATAGAGAGAAATAGTCCTATAATTCCTATAATAACTACAACCTAAAACGTATTACCTGGGAATATTGAATAATCGTGTTAAAAGGAACCACGAGCTTTCATATGTTCTCATGTTCTGAGCAAGGAACTTAAACGTTAGCTTTCTTACATGGCACATATTGCACTTTTACTTTCTTCTCCAACACTTTATTTTTTGCATTATTTAAACCAAATTGAACATGTTTCATTATTTATTTGAGGCTAAATTGATTTTATTTATGTATTATATTAAGTTAAAATAAGTGTTCATTCAGTATTGTTGTAATTGTCATTATTAGAAATATATATTTTTTTTAATTGTCAGACTGATCGGTATTGGCATTTTTTTGGTCCTCCAATAATCGGTATCAGCGTGGAAAAAATAATAATCGGTCGACCTCTAGTATGTGTGTGTGTGTGTGTGCGTACGCCAGCATGTGTGCGTGTGCGCGCGCGTGTGTGTGTGTTCGTGCGTACGTGCGTGCGTGCGTGTGTGTGTGTGCATGTGTGCATATGCCAGCATGTGTGCGTGTGTGTGTGTGTGCATGTGTGAGTCTGCCAGCATGTGTGCGTGTGCGTGTGTGTGTGTGTGTGTGCGTATGCCAGCATGTGTGCATGTGTGCGTGTGTGTGTGTGTGTGCGTGTGTGTGTGTGTGTGTGTTGTGTGTGTGTGTGTGTGTGTGTGTGCGTGTGTGTGTGTGTGTGTGTGTGTGTGTGTGTGTGTGTGTGTGTGTGTGTGTGTGTGTGTGTGTGTGTGTGTGTGTGTGTGTGTGTGTGTGTGTGTGTGTGTGTGTGTGTGTGTGTGTGTGTGTGTGTGTGCGTGTGTGTGTGTGTGTGTGTGTGTGTGTGTGTGTGTGTGTGTGTGTGTGTGTGTGTGTGTGTGTGTGTGTGTGTGTGCGTGTGTGTGTTCGTGTGTGTGTGTGTGAGACAGATGAATGGAAGCCGGAGTACTTCAAGCAGCTCTCAGGGCTCTTCCGGGCTCTTCCGTACACAGTATTAATACATTCAGCTTCATTATTTATCTCATACTGTCTGCGGTTCAGAATCAGCACTGCCTGTTATACTGCTCTGTAAAGTATCACACAACACAGTAACTCACAGCTCAGCAAAATGGCTGCCAGAATACTCTCTGTTACTTCTGCTTTTCTATTATGTTATTATTATTATTTACTCAACCAGGAGAGAAAGACCCATTTGAAGTTAGTGTGGGTGTTTGTGTGCATGTATGTTTTTTGTGTTTATGTTGGGTAGCCCACGTCTGTGTGTGCACGTGTGTGTGTGCACGTGCGTTTGAGGTGTGTGTGTGTGTGTGTGTGTGTGTATGTGTGTGTGTGTGTGTGCACGTGTATGTGTGTGTGTGTGTGTGTGTGTGTGTGTGTGTGTGTGTGTGTGTGTGTGTGTGTGTGTGTGTGTGTGTGTGTGTGTGTGTTTCTGAATGCCACAGGAGATGATCATCTATTTACAGACGACACCTACAAAATCCCATGACCCTCAGTGTGGGGGCTGAGAGGTAAGAGGAGTTGAGAGAGGGAGAGGGTTTATTGCTATTTCAGGTTCTTTGACAATGTGCTTCCCATGCCAATAAAAGCCCATTTGAATTGAAAACTGGGAAAGACTATAGAACATCCCTTATTCTTCTATATCTACCATGTCATTAGACCTACAGTGAAATGATTGGCTGGCCGACTTGCTCCTAACCACTTATACAGCGGCAATTATCTGATCATCCCATTATGATCACAGATAGCATTGGGACCCTGGTCAAAGTATGGCCCTGGTCAAAATATGGGCCCTGGTCAAAATATGGGCCCTGGTCAAAATATGGGCCCTGGTCAAAATATGGGGCCTGGTAAAAATATGGGCCCTGGTCAAAATATGGGGCCTGGTCAAAATATGGGGCCTGGTCAAAATATGGGCCCTGGTCAAAGTATGGGCCCTGGGCAAAATATGGGCCCTGGTCAAAATATGTGCCCTAGTCAAAACATGGGCCCTGGTCAAAACATGGGCCCTGGTCAAAATATGGGTCCTGGTCAAAATATGGGCCCTGGTCAAAATATGGGCCCTAGTCAAAATATGGGGCCTGGTCAAAATATGGGGCCTGGTCAAAATATGGGCCCTGGTCAAAATATGGGCCCTGGTCAAAATATGGGCCCTGGTCAAAATATGGGCCCTGGTCAAAATATGGGCCCTGGTCAAAATATGGGCCCTGGTCAAAATATGGGCCCTAGTCAAAATATGGGGCCTGGTCAAAATATGGGGCCTGGTCAAAAGTGCAATATATGTATTTAATTTATTTAACCCTTACTTTACCCGGTAAGTTGACTGAGAACACATTATCATTTACAACAACGACGTGGGGAATAGTTACATGGGAGAAGAGGGGGGATGAGTGAGGCAATTGGAAGCTTGCTGTGTATTTGTTGTCGGGGGTGAGGGTGCCATGTGTAACCATTTTCACCAAATAACTCTTTGCATACCAGGAAAAATTCTTTACTGCTATGATGGCGGTGAAGAATGATCCTGACCTTTAACTGTCCACTAGTGGAGGCTCCTTAGATTAGGAAAGGGAGGACCATCCTCCTCAGTAAATTTCATAAAAATCCTAAATAGTGAAACATAAAAACTATACTAAATGTATTCACGTCACCAAATAATTGATCATTTAAACAAACTTTTTTGCAATGAAGGTCTAACAAGAGAGAGAGAGAGAGAGAGATATCTATATATGGTTGTATTTTTTTAAACTTTCACTTTCACTTAGATAGCAAATGCAGCTAGCTAGTTTAACCTACTCAAATACCCGGCTCAAACAGAGAGGGATGCTATATTAGCTAGCTGGCTATCCAACAGAGAGGGATGCTATGTTAGCTAGCTGGCTATGGCTATCCAACAGAGAGGGATGCTATGTTAGCTAGCTGGCTATGGCTATCCAACAGAGGGGGATGCTATATTAGCTAGCTGGCTATGGCTATCCAACAGAGAGGGATGCTATGTTAGCTAGCTGGCTATGGCTATCCAACAGAGAGGGATGCTATGTTAGCTAGCTGGCTATGGCTATCCAACAGAGGGGGATGCTATATTAGCTAGCTGGCTATGGCTATCCAACAGAGGGGGATGCTATATTAGCTAGCTGGCTATGGCTATCCAACAGAGGGGGATGCTATATTAGCTAGCTGGCTATGGCTATCCAACAGAGGGGGATGCTATATTAGCTAGCTGGCTATGGCTATCCAACATCGGAACTCTTCCAAGTCAAGGTAAGCTTTTGGTTTTATTAGTTTGTCACCGGGGCCACCAGTGTAACTGCTAAACTGCTTTCTCACTGTACAATGTACTGCACGATTGTAACGGGTCTACTAGCATGTTAGTTCCAGTAGACTATGACGTGACAATGATGTAGGCTGTGGGTAGCCGTTAGTGGTTATGATATGAAGGTTTGGCTTGGAAAGGTTTTGTCACCTGTTCACAGACAGCTGATGTCTTGTGCACTGACGTCCACAAGCAAAGGGAAAAGGTGAGAGGAGGAGCGCGCGTAGATAGTTGCGATACGGAATTATATAGTCCTCATGCTGTTTTTATATGGCTGTAATGAAAGTGAACTTCTTGCGTGTGATCAGGGGTGTATTCATTCCGCCAATTCTGTGACAAAAAATATTCTTAAACAGAAGTAAACGCAACAAAATAGGGATAAACATACCTGCATTTTTTTCCAATAGAAACTCTCTTTTGCAACTGTTGGACTAACGATTACTCCCTAAATCAGCTAGACACAGGCAAGAGTGTGCAAGGTGGTATTGAATGTGTCACAGTCTGTCACCTTGATAACTCAAAATTACCTCGACCTACGTTGTAAACATTCATTCATAGACTAGGTTGTAGCCACCTCATGATATGTACAGAGAAAACATGAGTATCATGTAGTAGCCGAAACTTATCGATGTTACATAGAACTGGCTGATCTCTACCTCTCCACCATGTTGAAGAACCATCCTGACCTCTACCTCTCTTACATGTTGAAGAACCATCCTGACCTCTACCTCTCTTACATGTTGAATAACCATCCTGACCTCTACCTCTCTTACATGTTGAATAACCATCCTGACCTCTACCTCTCTTACATGTTGAAGAACCATCCTGACCTCTACCTCTCTTACATGTTGAAGAACCATACCTCTACCTCTTCATCATGTTTTCCTTTTATGCCATAAAAAATGTTTACGGTAAGCTACTGGTTGCAGTGGACTTATGGTAAACAACACCAAGTTACTGTATTTTTAAAGCTGAATTATTGTGTTAATTGTGGTAAAACTGTTTCAACTCCAGTCCTCAGGGGCCTGATTGGTGTCACACTTTCAACCCAGCTCCAGCTAACACACCTGACTCCAATAATCAAGTAATCATTATGTTCAGTTTAGAATGCAATTAGTTTAATCAGCTGTGTTTGCTAAGGATGGAGGACTGGAGTTACCCATCCCTGCTGTAAAAGAAAAGTATGCTGCTGAAAGCTGATTACTTGGGACTTTACATCACTTGCAGGGCTGTAAATATATATGAGGACACAGAGGTCTGTAATGTTTTGTAGTTAAAAAAAAGAAGAAAAATATAAATATATTTTTTTGCTCCTAGAGTTGATAAAAGCTCAGAACGCTTATATTCTTAATCTGACTGAGTTCTAATCGTGCCTGTTTCTTTGTGAACGAGTGGATTCCTGACCAGCATTGTGTTCGTTATGTTCTTCTGTCTCTTTGTGAATGAGTGGACTCCTGACCAGCGTTGTGTTCATTATGTTCTCCTGCCTTTTTGTGAATGAGTGGATTCCTGACCAGCGTTGTGTTCATTATGTTCTCCTGTCTCTTTGTGAACGAGTGGATTCCTGACCAGCATTGTGTTCGTTATGTTCTCCTGCCTCTTTGTGAACGAGTGGATTCCTGACCAGCGTTGTGTTCGTTATGTTCTCCTGCCTTTTTGTGAACGAGTGGATTCCTGACCAGCATTGTGTTCGTTATGTTCTCCTGCCTTTTTGTGAACGAGTGGACTCCTGACCAGCGTTGTGTTCGTTATGTTCTCCTGCCTTTTTGTGAACGAGTGGATTCCTGACCAGCATTGTGTTCGTTATGTTCTCCTGCCTTTTTGTGAACGAGTGGACTCCTGACCAGCGTTGTGTTCGTTATGTTCTCCTGCCTTTTTGTGAACGAGTGGACTCCTGACCAGCATTGTGTTCGTTATGTTCTTCTGTCTCTTTGTGAACGAGTGGACTCCTGACCAGCGTTGTGTTCGTTATGTTCTCCTGTCTCTTTGTGAACGAGTGGACTCCTGACCAGCGTTGTGTTCGTTATGTTCTCCTGTCTCTTTGTGAACGAGTGGACTCCTGACCAGCGTTGTGTTCGTTATGTTCTCCTGCCTCCCCCTGATTTACCTTTTAGCAGCACATTCAACACTCTTTCAAACGGTTTACTCTGCCATCTCGCGGAACAGGCCAAAGGCCTGAGATGTGAAACGGACTACCCCGGCTCTGAGTCGGCTCAAGTAGGCAAATGGAGACGTTGCTGACAATGTGTTTGCGAGATGCCGGACAAAAGGCCATTTAAAACTGTCCCATGACTCTTGCCATGTCTACAGACATTGCTCCTGAAACTAAAACCGACTGTCGGAGAATGAGTGCACAACTAGTAAATATTCGCAGATGTCAGTCTGGTGGCTAGCTGCCGGTAGAGACTTCTATTGCAGTAATGTTGAAGGGCTCTGGCTAGTATCATTTAGCCACCTAGAAGGATGAAGTAAGAAGCTAAGTTAAATGGAGCCAACCTCAGCAGGAGCCTGAAATAGGCTACTGAGATAGACATGTGATGCTCAGTGGTGAGGCTGCTGCAATGCATACAGGAGGAAGCAGATGTTGTCAACAATCTAAGCCAACCCTGTCTGTTTTGCCCCATAGTTGTGCACGCCTCGGTTTGGTTACTTAACAACCAACCCCTCAATAGGGTTCTATTTGGCACACGCACTAAAAGGCCAGCCCTGTCCCTCCAGGTAGACATGGGCAGTATTGTTACGTCCGTCGTTAGAAGGAGACCTAGGTGTAGCATGGTAGGCGTACATTTGACTTTTATTTAAAATGACACCAAAAAACAAACAAACATAAAGCTCTGTAGCGCTAAACAGCAACTATACAAAGACAAGATCCCACAACTGAAGGTTAGAAAAAGGGCTGCCTAAGTATGATCCCCAATCAGATACAACGATAAACAGCTGCCTCTGATTGGGAACCATACTAGGCCAACAAAGAAACGGACAAACTAGAATGCCCACCCAAATCACACCCTGACTTCACCAAATATAGAAATAAAAAGGCTCTAAGGTCAGGGGGCGTGACAGTCAAGGCGTGAAACCCCCCCCCCCCAAAACCTGACTCTATAGGGAAGGGTCCGGTTGGGCATCTATAGCCGGAGACTCCGGACCGTGGATTGTTGTCGGAGGAACTGGACCTGGATCATCGGCGGATGCTCTGGACTTGGAACCCCCGCTGGAGGCTCTGGACTGCCGACCGCCGCTGGAGGTTCCATACTGCGGACCGTCGTTGGAGGTTCCGGACTGTGGACCACCTCTGGAGGTTCCGGACTGTGTCCCGTTGTTGGAGGTTCCGGACTGTGAAATGTCGCCGGAAGCTCTGGACTGGGAACTGTCGCCGGAAGCTCTGGACTGAGAACTGTCGCGGGAAGCTCTGGACTGTGGAGGCGCACTGGAGACCTGATGCGTGGTGCCGGCACTGGTGGTTCCGGGATGAAGACACGCATCTCAGGGCCAGTGCGGGGAGCAAAAAGAGGACGTACTGGACTCTGGAGGCGCACTGGAAGCATGGTGCATGGGACTGGTACAGGTGGAACCGGGCTGAAGACACGCACCTCAGGGCGAGTGCGGGGAGCAGGCACAGGACGTACTGGACTCTGGAGTCGCACTGGAGGCCTGGTGCGTGGGACCGATACAGGTGGCACCGGGCTGAAGACATGCACCTCAGGGCGAGTGCAGGGAGGAGGCACAGAACATACAGGACTCTGGAGGCGCACTGGAGGCCTGGTGCGTGGGACCAGTACTGATGGCCCCCGGGCTGAAGACACGCATCTCAGGGCGAGTGCGGGGAGGAGGCACAGGACGTACTGGACTGTGGAGGCGCACTGGAGGTCTGCTGCGTGGCGCTAGCACAGGACGCACTGGGCTATGCAGACGCAACGGAGACACAGTACGCAGAGCCGGCACAGGATATCCTGATCCAAGGAGGTGTACTGGAGATCAGGAGCACTGAGCCGGCACCATCTGTCCTGGCTGGATGCCCATTCTAGCCCGGCAAATGCGAGGAGCTGGAACAGAGCGCACCGGGCTATGAATGCGAACTGGAGACACCGTGCGCATCACTGCGTAACACGGTGTCTGACCAGTCACACACTCCCCACAGTAAGCACAGGGAGTTGGCTCAGGTCTAACCCCTGACTCTGCCAATCTCCCCGTGTTCCCCCCCAAAAAATTGTTTTGGAGCTGCCTCTCGGGCTTCCGTGCTAGCCGTTACCTCCTCCCAGGTCCAGGATGTCATCCACTCATCTTTCTCCCGGGCCCAGGATGTCCACTCCTCTTGAACATGCAGCTTGGTCTTTTTACGGTGGGATCTTCTGTCACGTTCGTTATAAGGATCGGACCAAGGTGTTATGCGAACATTCTTATTTATTTAAAGAATGAACACTGAACAAACTAACAAAATAACAAAATGAAACTTGAAGGTATGCAAATGAGTGCTGACAGGCAACTACACATAGACAAGATCCCACAAACACCAAATGGCTACCTAAATATGATCCCCAATCAGACACAACAATAAACAGCTTCCTCTGATTGGGAACCATGTCAGGCCACCATAGACATACAAATCACCTAGACCTACAAAAACCCTAGACATACAAAAAGAGGCATACCCACCCTAGTCACACCCTGACCTCACCAAATAGAGAAATAAAAAGGCTCTCTAAGGTCAGGGCGTGACAACAATTTCGGTAACATGTATTTGAAATACATATTTTGTCATTTGTAGTTCACCGGCCTGAACTACATCCAATGCATTTGGTAATAAGATACTTTCGAGACCTGTAACATATATCTTCAAAAATAAATTCAATACAAAAGTGGTTCACAATTTTAGAAGTCTGAATGCACTATAAGTGTCTGCTAAATGACCTAAATATAAATGTATAAATGTAAATATCTTATCCCGAGTGACTTAAAGTCAGTGCATTCAACTACGGGAGATAAACAACAACATACTGTATCACAGTCATAGCACGAGAAACGTTTCAGGAACCGAGAATGTTGTTGTAGTGATGTATTTGTATTTTGTATTTTGTATTTTGAAATGATAAAATACCTCAATGAACATGTCTTTTTTGCTTGCTTCGAGGCAGGCAACACCAAAGCATGTATGAGAGCACCAGCTGTTCCGGACGACTGTGTGATCGCACTCTCCGTAGCATGATGTGAGCAAGATCTTTAAACAGGTCATCATTCATAAAGCCACGGGGCCAGACAGACTACCAGGACGTGTACTCAAAGCATGCTCGGACCAACTGGCAAGTGTCTTCACTAACATTTTCAACCTCTCTCTGATCGAGTCTGTAATACCTGCATGTTTAAAACAGACCACCATAGTCCCTGTGCCCAAGAAAGAAAAGGTAACCTGCCTAAATGATTACCGCCCCGTAGCACTCATGTTGGTAGCCATGAAGTGCTTTGAAAGGCTCTTCATGGCTCAGATCAACACCATCATGCAGGAAACCCTAGACCCACTCCAATTTGCATACCACCCCAACAGATGCACAGATGGCGCAATATCAATCGCACTCCATAGTGCCCTTTCCCACCTGGACAAAAGGAACACCTATGTGAGAATGCTGTTCATTGACTACAGCTCTGCGTTGAACACCATAGTGCCCACAAAGCTCATCACTAAGCTAAGGACCCAGGGACTAAACACCTCTCTCTGCAACTGGATTCTGGACTTCATGACGGGCCACCCCCAGGTGGTAAGTGTAGGCAAAAACTCAGCTGTGGTGAAAAACAAACCATACCTTCCGAGTCAGTAAGACACCTCATGACAGTGTAATCCCTGAGGGAAGGAGTCAGTCTGAGAAGAGCTACATGGGATCAGTGTTAGGTCATAAGCTCTGGGTAATTGCTAATCTCACTTTTAATTGAATCTGGTGGAGTGCAGTGTCTTGTATCGAGAAGAGAGAGGGGAGTGGGTTGGGCAGTGCAGCGTCAAGGCCATCCAACCTGCCTCAGTCTTCTCCAAACTCAAAACGACATTGGACTCCACAGATGTGACGACGAAGCAGAAAGACTAGAAAGACAAAGTTGAGAACTATTTCAATTTCACATTTTAATTTCACATGTTAATTTCACATGAAACACGTGGTTTTTGGACACTTTACAGATCACATGTTTATTTGTGTATTTCATTTAACCTTTATTTAACTAGGCAAGTCAGTTTGGAGCACATTTTTATTTAGAATGACAGCCTACCAAAAGACAAAAGGCCTCCTGCGGGAACAGGGGCTGTGATTAAAAATTAAATAAATAAAATTAAAATAATGGAAAAAACACACATCACGACAAGAGAGACAACACAACACTAGATAAAGAGAGACCTAAGACAACAACATAGCATGGCAGCATTACATGACAACATAGCATGGTAGCAACACAACATGACAACAACATGGTAGCAGCACAACATGGCAGCAGCACAACATGGTAGCAGCACAAAACAGGGTCCAAACCTTATTGGGCACAGACAACAACAGCACAAAGGGAAAGAAGGTAGAGACAACAATACATCACACAAAGCAGCCACAACTGTCAGTAAGAGTGTTCATGATTGAGTCTTTGAATGAAGGAATTTAGATTAAACTGGCCAGTTTGAGTGTTTGTTGCAGCTCGTTCCAGTTGCTAGCTGCTGTGAACTGAAAAGACGAGCGACCCAGGGATGTGTGTGCTTTGGGGACCTTTAACACAATGTGACTGGTGGAACGGGTGTTGTATGTGGAGGATGAGGGTTATAGTAGATGTCTCAGATAGGGGGGAGTGAGGCCTAAGAGTGTATTATAAATAAGCATCAACCAGTGGGTTTTACGACGGGTATACAGAGATTACCAGTTTACAGAAGAGTATAGAGTGCAGTGATGTGTCCTATAAGGAGCATTGGTGGCAAATCTGATGTGTGAATGGTAAAGAACATCTAGCCGCTCGAGAGCACCCTTACCTGCCGATCTATGAGTTTAGTCTCCGTAATCTAGCATGGGTAGGATGGTCATCTGAATCAGGGTTAGTTTGTCAGCTGTGGTGAAAAAGGAACAATTACGATAGAAGAAACCAAGTCTAGATTTAACTTTAACCTGCGGATTTGATATGAGCCAATGATATGATATGATTTGAGAGAAACAGCAGAGGGAGCACCCCCCTATCCACAATGACGGGACCGCAGTGGAGAAGGTGGAAAGCTTCAAGTTCCTCGGCGTACACATCACTGACAAACTGAAATGGTCCACCCACACAGACAGTTTGGTGAAGAAGCCGCAACAGCGCCTCTTCAACCTCAGGAGGCTAATGAAATTTGTCTTAAACACCTAAAACCCTCACAAACTTTTACAGATACACAATTGAGAGCATCCTGTCAGGCTGTATACGGCAACTGCACCGCCCACAACCGCAAGGCTCTCCAGATGGTGTCTGCCGAAGGCATTACCAGGGGAAAACTTCCCGCCCTCCTGGACACCTACAGCACCCGATGCCATAGGAAGGCCAAAAAGATCATCAAGGACATCAGCAACCCGAGCCACTACCTGTTCACCCCGCTATCATCCAGAAGGCAAGGTTAGTGCAGGTGCGTCAAAGCTGGGACAGAGAGACTGATCAACAGCTTCTATCTCAAGGCCATCAGACTGCTAAACAGCCATCACTAGCACATCAGAGGCAGCTGCCTACAGACATAGATTAGAAATCACTGGCCACTTTTATAAATGGATCACTTGCCACTTTAATAACGTTTCCGTATCTAGCATTACTCATCTCATATGTATAAACTGTACTTCACACTATTCTATGGTATCTTAGTCACTTTTAAATTGTGTTTACACATTGCATCACCCATCTCATATGTATATATTGTATTGTATTCTACACTACACCACTGACTCTTAAACAGCCATCTGCAGCTCATCAGAGGCTGCTGCCTATAGACATAGATTAGGAATCACTGGCCACTTTATGGAAAATGAAACACTAGCCACTTTAATAATGTCGACAAATCTTGCATTACTCATCCCCTATGTGTACACTGTACTCTATATTATTCTATGGTATCTTAGTCACTTTAATTGTGTGTAAATATTGCATCACCCATCTCCTATGTGTATAGTGTATTCTATACTATGCCACTGTATCTTAGTCCAATGCTGCTCTGACATATGTATATATTCTTAATCGATTTCTTACTTAGATGTACTTGTATTTTTGGTACATGTTGTGAAACTGTTAATACTTTTTTTTATCATTGCGTTTACTTGATAGCTACCTACACAAATAGCTAGCTAGAACAAAGTGTTAATAAGAAATTCATTTTCGTCACCGTAAATGGTCGCCGTGTCTAAACACATATGGGACACAATTTGAGGGATTTTACTGCACTGTCGGAGCTAGAAGCACAAGCATTTGATTTGATTGGAGACGGACAGTGTACCGTCTAGCCATACTCCCAAGTACTTGTATTAGGTGACTTGACTACCTCAAGCTCTAAACCCTCAGAGGTAGTAATCACACCTGTGGGGAGAGTGGCATTCTTCTTACCAAACCACATGACCTTTGTTTAGGAGATGTTCAGAACAAGGTTAAGGGCAGAAAAAGCTTGTTGGACACTAAGAAAGCTTTGTCATAGGGCATTTAACACAAACCCTGGGGGTGGGGGGGGGGGGGGGGCTGAGTTTAAGACTGTATCATCTGCATATAAATGGATGAGAGAGCTTCCTACTGCCTGATCTATGTTATTTATGTAAATTGAGAAGCACTTGGGGCCTAGGATCGAGCCTTGGGGTACTCCCTTGGTGACCGGCAGGGGCTGAGACAGCAGATGTTTTGGATTTATACACTGCACTCTTTGAGAGAGGTAGTTAGCAAACCAGGCCAAAGACCCCTCAGAGACACCAATACTCCTTTGCCGGCCCACAAGAATGGAATGGTCTACCGTATCAAAAGCTTTGAACAAGTAACAAAAAATAGCAGCAGAACAATGGTGATGTCATTGAGGACCTTTAAGGTTGCAGTGACACATCCATAACCTGAGAAGAAACCAGATTGCATCCCAAAGAGAAAACTATAGACATCAACAAAGCCTGTCAGTTGATTATTGACAAGTTTTTCCAACACTTTTGATAAACAGGGCAAAATAGAAATAGGCCTATAACAGTTAGGATCAGCTTGGTCTCCCCCTTTAAATAAAGGATGAACCGTGGCTGCCTTCTAAGCAATGGGAACCTCCCCATAGAGGAGAGACAGGTTAAAAAGCTGATTAGAGGGGCAGCAACCTTAAAGAAGAAAGGGTCTAAACCATCTGACCCAGGTATTTTTTTGGGGTCAAGTTTAAGGAGCTGCTTTAGAACCTCGGACTCAGTGACCGCCTGCAGGGAGAAACTTTGTAGCTGGGCAGGGGGGAAAGAGGGAGGAGCATCGGGGCTAGTTGCATTAGAAGGGGTGGGAGATGGAAAATGTTGGACAGGCATGGAAGCATGGCTGAGTCAAATAGGAATCCTGACTTAATGGTGATTAAAAAGCTTAGCCATGTGCTTCTTGTCAGTAAAAACCACATCATCAACTTCAAATTAAATCAAATGTTATTTGTCACATACACATGGTTACACATGACATTTTTTTTCTCATTTTGTCTGTCATAGTTGAAGTGTACCTATGATGAAAATTACAGGCCTCTCTCATCTTTTTAAGTGGGAGAACTTGCACAATTGGTAGCTGAATAAATACTTTTTTACTGTACATATGAGATGAGTAATGTAGGGTATGTGAACATTATATTAAGTGGCATTGTTAAAGTGGCTAGTGATACATTTTTACATCAAGTTTTCCATTATTAAAGTGGCTGGAGTTGAGTCAATATGTTGGCAGCAGCCACTCAATGTTAGTGGTGGCTGTTTAACAGTCTGATGGCCTTGAGATAGAAGCTGTTTTTCAGTCTCTCAGTCCCCTGCTTTGATGCACCTGTACTGACCTCACCTTCTGGATGATAACGGGGTGAACATGCAGTGGCTCGGGTGGTTGTTGTCCTTGATGATCTTTATGGCCTTCCTGTGACATCGGGTGGTGTAGGTGTCCTGGAGGGCAGGTAGTTTGCCCCTGGAGATGCGTTGTGCAGACCTCACTACACTCTGGAGAGCCTTATGGTTGTGGGCGGAGCAGTTGCCGTACCAGTCGGTGATACAGCCCGACAGGATGCTCTCGATTGTGCATCTGTAAAAGTTAGTGAGTGATTTTGGTGACAAGACGAATGTGAGGGTTTTAGGTGTTTAAGCCAAATTTCATTAGCCTCCTGAGGTTGAAGAGGCGCTGCTGCGCCTTCTTCTCCACGCTGTCTGTGTGGGTGGACCAATTCAGTTTGTCCATGATGTGTACACCGAGGAACTTAAAACTTACTACCCTCTCCACTACTGTCCCGTCGATGTGGATAGGGGGGTGCTCCCTCTGCTGTTTCCTGAAGTCCCGGATGATCTCCTTTGTTTTGATGACGTTGAGTGTGAAGTTATTTTCCTGACACCACACTCCGAGGGCCCTCACCTCCTCCCTGTAGGCCGTCTCATTGTTGTTGGTAATCAAGCCTACCATTGTAGTGTCGTCTGCAAACTTGATGATTGAGTTGGAGGCGTGCATGGGCACGCAGTCGTGGGTGAACAGGGACTACAGGAGAGGGCTCAGAACGCACCCTTGTGGGGCCCCAGTGTTGATGATCAGCGGGGTGGAGATGTTGTTACCTACCCTCACCACCTGGGGGCGGCCCGTCAGGAAGTCCAGTACCCAGTTGCATGGTGCGGGGTCTGAGGACGTGGCTGGGGATGCCGTCTGGACCTGCAGCCCTGCGAGGGTTAACATGTTTAAATGTTTAACTCACATCGGCTGCAGTGAAGGAGAGTCCACAGGTTTTGGTAGCGGGCTGTGTCAGTGGCACTGTATTGTCCTCAAAGCGAGCAAAGAAGTTGTTTAGTCTGTCTGGGAGCAAGACATCCTGGTCCGCAACTGGGCTGGTTTTATTTTTGTAATCCGTGATTGACTGTAGACCCTGCCACATACCTCTTGTGTCTGAGCCGTTGAATTGCAACTCTACTTTGTCTCTATACTGACACTTAGCTTGTTTGATTGCCTTGCGGAGGGAATAGCTACACTGTTTGTATTCGGTCATGTTTCCCGTCACCTTGCCCTGGTTAAAAGCAGTGGTTCGCGCTTTCAGGTTTGCGCGAATGCTGCCATCAATCCACGGTTTCTGGTTTGGGAATGTTTTAATCGTTGCTGTGGGTACGACATCGCTGATGCACTTGCTAATAAACTCGCTCACCAAATCAGCGTATTCGTCAATGTTGTTGTTTGACGCAGTGCGGAACATATCACAATCCACGTGATTTAAGCAAGCTTGAAGCGTGGAATCAGATTGGTCGGACCAGCGTTGAACAGAGCTGAGCATAGGAGATTCCTGTTTTTGTCTCTATCTATAGGCTGGGAGCAACAAAATGGAGTCTTGGTCAGCTTTTCCAAAAGGAGGGCAGGGGAGGCCCTTATATGCATCGCGAAGTTAGAATAACAATGATCCAGGGTTTTAACATCCCTGGTAGCACAATCAATATGCTGATATAATTTAGGGAGTATTGTTTTCAGATTAGCCTTGTTAAAATCCCCAGGTACAATGAATGCAGCCTCAGGATATGTGGTTTCCAGTTTACATAGAGTCAAATTAAGTTTAAGGGACATGTGCAGCTGTGAGGAGGAGGGTTTATCCTCCAGGTCTTTAACCATTTTCCAGAACTTCTTGGGGTTAGACCCACAGAGAGAGAACTACTCCTTAAAGTAACCAACTTTGGCCTTAGTCTGAGTGCACTTAGTTCTCATTTGCAGAGGCCAGGTCATGAAGAAAGACTTGCTCATTAAAGTTTTTTTAGGAAGTGTCTATGACAAATCAGGACAGGTAGTTTCACAGAGCAGCCATTACAAACACAGGCTGTAAAACAGTTTTCACTAATATCATTACAGAAAACAGCAGACTGATACCAATCAGGATTATTTGAGAGGATAACATCAAGGAGATTAGCCTTTCCTGGGTGTTTGGAGTCATACCTTGAGGGATTGGTAATAATCTGTGAATGATTTAGGGAGTCCCATTGCTTTTGGAATTGGTCAGGTGGTTTAAGCATGTCACAGTTTAGGTCACCAAGCAGTACAAATTCAGACTTAGTGTAAGGGGCCAGGAGAGAGCTCAGGGCAGGTAGGGTACAGGTAGGGTACAGCTAGGGTACAGGTAGGGTACAGGCCGGTGCTGATGGAGGACGATAACACCCAGCAACAGTCAACACAGAACTTTTTGAAAGTTTAATGTTTAAAACCAGCAAATTAAATTGTTTGGGGACAGACTTGGTGGAGACGACCGAGCACTGAAGTTGATCCTTGGTAAAGATTGCCACT
This sequence comes from Oncorhynchus kisutch, assembly GCF_002021735.2. Classification (NCBI taxonomy): domain Eukaryota; kingdom Metazoa; phylum Chordata; class Actinopteri; order Salmoniformes; family Salmonidae; genus Oncorhynchus; species Oncorhynchus kisutch. The sequence continues at coordinate 36,814,450 of NC_034198.2, read as the reverse complement.
CCCCCACCTTTGGAAGTTCTGTCTTGCTGAAAAAGGTTACAAGGTTACAACCACATCTGTATTCGAAACACTCTTCCTTAACCACGTCTCAGTAATGACCAACAGATCTGGATTGTGAACCCACACTTTCAATTTATCCATTTTAGGGAATAAGCTTCTGGTATTAACATGTGACAAATGTCTCTTGGGAAAAACAGACATGTGAAGTTTGAAGTGGATTTTCTCAACATTTCAAATATGATATTATACAATTTACTTGTGCTTTTGTAACTGGTGGGTTTAACACCTGGGTCCCCAACAGGAGAAGCCATTTGACCACATTTTAATGTCAACTAGGGCTTTCAAATTATTCAAAAAATTGTAACGTGTTTTGTCACATTACTTGCTGTGATTAATCACGATTAATCGTAAATTCATAATTTTCTCAAATTGAGTGTTAATTTAAGATGTTTGTTTTTAATAAAGAAAGCATTACAAGTGTATTGCTTTTTGATTTTGTCCAAAGTAACACTTTGCAAAATCATGTACATTGATAAACACACTTTCTTGAGCATCAAAATCAACTTGTTTTGGCATCACATTATTTCCAGCTGTATAGATTATTTTTCCAGTCTATTTTTTACACTTTTACACAAAGCAATAAAAAAACATTAAGCACTAAAATGACAAAACCTTTATATAACTAAGGAGACATGGAGAGCTATGCTCTGTGAACTCTGACAGCCCTTTATATAACTAAGGAGACATGGAGAGCTATGCTCTGTGAACTCTGACAGCCCTTTATATAACTAAGGAGACATGGAGAGCTATGCTCTGTGAACTCTGACAGCCCTTTATATAACTAAGGAGACATGGAGAGCTATGCTCTGTGAACTCTGACAGCCCTTTATATAACTAAGGAGACATGGAGAGCTATGCTCTGTGAACTCTGACAGCCCTTTATATAACTAAGGAGACATGGAGAGCTATGCTCTGTGAACTCTGACAGCCCTTTATATAACTAAGGAGACATGGAGAGCTATGCTCTGTGAACTCTGACAGCCCTTTATATAACTAAGGAGACATGGAGAGCTATGCTCTGTGAACTCTGACAGCCCTTTATATAACTAAGGAGACATGGAGAGCTATGCTCTGTGAACTCTGACAGCCCTTTATATAACTAAGGAGACATGGAGAGCTATGCTCTGTGAACTCTGACAGCCCTTTATATAACTAAGGAGACATGGAGAGCTATGCTCTGTGAACTCTGACAGCCCTTTATATAACTAAGGAGACATGGAGAGCTATGCTCTGTGAACTCTGACAGCCCTTTATATAACTAAGGAGACATGGAGAGCTATGCTCTGTGAACTCTGACAGCCCTTTATATAACTAAGGAGACATGGAGAGCTATGCTCTGTGAACTCTGACAGCCCTTTATATAACTAAGGAGACATGGAGAGCTATGCTCTGTGAACTCTGACAGCCCTTTATATAACTAAGGAGACATGGAGAGCTATGCTCTGTGAACTCTGACAGCCCTTTATATAACTAAGGAGACATGGAGAGCTATGCTCTGTGAACTCTGACTGCCCTTTATATAACTAAGGAGACATGGAGAGCTATGCTCTGTGAACTCTGACAGCCCTTTATATAACTAAGGAGACATGGAGAGCTATGCTCTGTGAACTCTGACAGCCCTTTATATAACTAAGGAGACATGGAGAGCTATGCTCTGTGAACTCTGACTGCCCTTTATATAACTAAGGAGACATGGAGAGCTATGCTCTGTGAACTCTGACAGCCCTTTATATAACTAAGGAGACATGGAGAGCTATGCTCTGTGAACTCTGACAGCCCTTTATATAACTAAGGAGACATGGAGAGCTATGCTCTGTGAACTCTGACTGCCCTTTATATAACTAAGGAGACATGGAGAGCTATGCTCTGTGAACTCTGACAGCCCTTTATATAACTAAGGAGACATGGAGAGCTATGCTCTGTGAACTCTGACAGCCCTTTATATAACTAAGGAGACATGGAGAGCTATGCTCTGTGAACTCTGACAGCCCTTTATATAACTAAGGAGACATGGAGAGCTATGCTCTGTGAACTCTGACAGCCCTTTATATAACTAAGGAGACATGGAGAGCTATGCTCTGTGAACTCTGACAGCCCTTTATATAACTAAGGAGACATGGAGAGCTATGCTCTGTGAACTCTGACAGCCCTTTATATAACTAAGGAGACATGGAGAGCTATGCTCTGTGAACTCTGACAGCCCTTTATATAACTAAGGAGACATGGAGAGCTATGCTCTGTGAACTCTGACAGCCCTTTATATAACTAAGGAGACATGGAGAGCTATGCTCTGTGAACTCTGACAGCCCTTTATATAACTAAGGAGACATGGAGAGCTATGCTCTGTGAACTCTGACAGCCCTTTATATAACTAAGGAGACATGGAGAGCTATGCTCTGTGAACTCTGACAGCCCTTTATATAACTAAGGAGACATGGAGAGCTATGCTCTGTGAACTCTGACTGCCCTTTATATAACTAAGGAGACATGGAGAGCTATGCTCTGTGAACTCTGACAGCCCTTTATATAACTAAGGAGACATGGAGAGCTATGCTCTGTGAACTCTGACAGCCCTTTATATAACTAAGGAGACATGGAGAGCTATGCTCTGTGAACTCTGACTGCCCTTTATATAACTAAGGAGACATGGAGAGCTATGCTCTGTGAACTCTGACAGCCCTTTATATAACTAAGGAGACATGGAGAGCTATGCTCTGTGAACTCTGACAGCCCTTTATATAACTAAGGAGACATGGAGAGCTATGCTCTGTGAACTCTGACAGCCCTTTATATAACTAAGGAGACATGGAGAGCTATGCTCTGTGAACTCTGACTGCCCTTTATATAACTAAGGAGACATGGAGAGCTGTGCTCTGTGAACTCTGACAGCCCTTTATATAACTAAGGAGACATGGAGAGCTATGCTCTGTGAACTCTGACTGCCCTTTATATAACTAAGGAGACATGGAGAGCTATGCTCTGTGAACTCTGACAGCCCTTTATATAACTAAGGAGACATGGAGAGCTGTGCTCTGTGAACTCTGACTGCCCTTTATATAACTAAGGAGACATGGAGAGCTATGCTCTGTGAACTCTGACAGCCCTTTATATAACTAAGGAGACATGGAGAGCTATGCTCTGTGAACTCTGACAGCCCTTTATATAACTAAGGAGACATGGAGAGCTATGCTCTGTGAACTCTGACAGCCCTTTATATAACTAAGGAGACATGGAGAGCTATGCTCTGTGAACTCTGACAGCCCTTTATATAACTAAGGAGACATGGAGAGCTATGCTCTGTGAACTCTGACAGCCCTTTATATAACTAAGGAGACATGGAGAGCTATGCTCTGTGAACTCTGACAGCCCTTTATATAACTAAGGAGACATGGAGAGCTATGCTCTGTGAACTCTGACAGCCCTTTATATAACTAAGGAGACATGGAGAGCTATGCTCTGTGAACTCTGACAGCCCATTATATAACTAAGGAGACATGGAGAGCTATGCTCTGTGAACTCTGACAGCCCTTTATATAACTAAGGAGACATGGAGAGCTATGCTCTGTGAACTCTGACAGCCCTTTATATAACTAAGGAGACATGGAGAGCTATGCTCTGTGAACTCTGACAGCCCTTTATATAACTAAGGAGACATGGAGAGCTATGCTCTGTGAACTCTGACAGCCCTTTATATAACTAAGGAGACATGGAGAGCTATGCTCTGTGAACTCTGACAGCCCTTTATATAACTAAGGAGACATGGAGAGCTATGCTCTGTGAACTCTGACAGCCCTTTATATAACTAAGGAGACATGGAGAGCTGTGCTCTGTGAACTCTGACAGCCCTTTATATAACTAAGGAGACATGGAGAGCTATGCTCTGTGAACTCTGACAGCCCTTTCTATAACTAAGGAGACATGGAGAGCTATGCTCTGTGAACTCTAACAGCCCTTTATATAACTAAGGAGACATGGAGAGCTATGCTCTGTGAACTCTGACTGCCCTTTATATAACTAAGGAGACATGGAGAGCTATGCTCTGTGAACTCTGACAGCCCTTTATATAACTAAGGAGACATGGAGAGCTATGCTCTGTGAACTCTGACAGCCCTTTATATAACTAAGGAGACATGGAGAGCTATGCTCTGTGAACTCTGACAGCCCTTTATATAACTAAGGAGACATGGAGAGCTATGCTCTGTGAACTCTGACTGCCCTTTATATAACTAAGGAGACATGGAGAGCTATGCTCTGTGAACTCTGACAGCCCTTTATATAACTAAGGAGACATGGAGAGCTATGCTCTGTGAACTCTGACAGCCCTTTATATAACTAAGGAGACATGGAGAGCTATGCTCTGTGAACTCTGACAGCCCTTTATATAACTAAGGAGACATGGAGAGCTATGCTCTGTGAACTCTGACAGCCCTTTATATAACTAAGGAGACATGGAGAGCTATGCTCTGTGAACTCTGACAGCCCTTTATATAACTAAGGAGACATGGAGAGCTATGCTCTGTGAACTCTGACAGCCCTTTATATAACTAAGGAGACATGGAGAGCTATGCTCTGTGAACTCTGACAGCCCTTTATATAACTAAGGAGACATGGAGAGCTATGCTCTGTGAACTCTGACAGCCCTTTATATAACTAAGGAGACATGGAGAGCTATGCTCTGTGAACTCTGACTGCCCTTTATATAACTAAGGAGACATGGAGAGCTATGCTCTGTGAACTCTGACAGCCCTTTATATAACTAAGGAGACATGGAGAGCTATGCTCTGTGAACTCTGACAGCCCTTTATATAACTAAGGAGACATGGAGAGCTATGCTCTGTGAACTCTGACTGCCCTTTATATAACTAAGGAGACATGGAGAGCTATGCTCTGTGAACTCTGACAGCCCTTTATATAACTAAGGAGACATGGAGAGCTATGCTCTGTGAACTCTGACAGCCCTTTATATAACTAAGGAGACATGGAGAGCTATGCTCTGTGAACTCTGACAGCCCTTTATATAACTAAGGAGACATGGAGAGCTATGCTCTGTGAACTCTGACAGCCCTTTATATAACTAAGGAGACATGGAGAGCTATGCTCTGTGAACTCTGACAGCCCTTTATATAACTAAGGAGACATGGAGAGCTATGCTCTGTGAACTCTGACTGCCCTTTATATAACTAAGGAGACATGGAGAGCTATGCTCTGTGAACTCTGACAGCCCTTTATATAACTAAGGAGACATGGAGAGCTATGCTCTGTGAACTCTGACAGCCCTTTATATAACTAAGGAGACATGGAGAGCTATGCTCTGTGAACTCTGACAGCCCTTTATATAACTAAGGAGACATGGAGAGCTATGCTCTGTGAACTCTGACAGCCCTTTATATAACTAAGGAGACATGGAGAGCTATGCTCTGTGAACTCTGACAGCCCTTTATATAACTAAGGAGACATGGAGAGCTATGCTCTGTGAACTCTGACAGCCCTTTATATAACTAAGGAGACATGGAGAGCTATGCTCTGTGAACTCTGACAGCCCTTTATATAACTAAGGAGACATGGAGAGCTATGCTCTGTGAACTCTGACAGCCCTTTATATAACTAAGGAGACATGGAGAGCTATGCTCTGTGAACTCTGACAGCCCTTTATATAACTAAGGAGACATGGAGAGCTATGCTCTGTGAACTCTGACAGCCCTTTATATAACTAAGGAGACATGGAGAGCTATGCTCTGTGAACTCTGACAGCCCTTTATATAACTAAGGAGACATGGAGAGCTATGCTCTGTGAACTCTGACAGCCCTTTATATAACTAAGGAGACATGGAGAGCTATGCTCTGTGAACTCTGACAGCCCTTTATATAACTAAGGAGACATGGAGAGCTATGCTCTGTGAACTCTGACAGCCCTTTATATAACTAAGGAGACATGGAGAGCTATGCTCTGTGAACTCTGACAGCCCTTTATATAACTAAGGAGACATGGAGAGCTATGCTCTGTGAACTCTGACAGCCCTTTATATAACTAAGGAGACATGGAGAGCTATGCTCTGTGAACTCTGACAGCCCTTTATATAACTAAGGAGACATGGAGAGCTATGCTCTGTGAACTCTGACAGCCCTTTATATAACTAAGGAGACATGGAGAGCTATGCTCTGTGAACTCTGACAGCCCTTTATATAACTAAGGAGACATGGAGAGCTATGCTCTGTGAACTCTGACAGCCCTTTATATAACTAAGGAGACATGGAGAGCTATGCTCTGTGAACTCTGACAGCCCTTTATATAACTAAGGAGACATGGAGAGCTATGCTCTGTGAACTCTGACAGCCCTTTATATAACTAAGGAGACATGGAGAGCTATGCTCTGTGAACTCTGACAGCCCTTTATATAACTAAGGAGACATGGAGAGCTATGCTCTGTGAACTCTGACAGCCCTTTATATAACTAAGGAGACATGGAGAGCTATGCTCTGTGAACTCTGACAGCCCTTTATATAACTAAGGAGACATGGAGAGCTATGCTCTGTGAACTCTGACAGCCCTTTATATAACTAAGGAGACATGGAGAGCTATGCTCTGTGAACTCTGACAGCCCTTTATATAACTAAGGAGACATGGAGAGCTATGCTCTGTGAACTCTGACAGCCCTTTATATAACTAAGGAGACATGGAGAGCTATGCTCTGTGAACTCTGACAGCCCTTTATATAACTAAGGAGACATGGAGAGCTATGCTCTGTGAACTCTGACAGCCCTTTATATAACTAAGGAGACATGGAGAGCTATGCTCTGTGAACTCTGACAGCCCTTTATATAACTAAGGAGACATGGAGAGCTATGCTCTGTGAACTCTGACAGCCCTTTATATAACTAAGGAGACATGGAGAGCTATGCTCTGTGAACTCTGACAGCCCTTTATATAACTAAGGAGACATGGAGAGCTATGCTCTGTGAACTCTGACAGCCCTTTATATAACTAAGGAGACATGGAGAGCTATGCTCTGTGAACTCTGACAGCCCTTTATATAACTAAGGAGACATGGAGAGCTATGCTCTGTGAACTCTGACAGCCCTTTATATAACTAAGGAGACATGGAGAGCTATGCTCTGTGAACTCTGACAGCCCTTTATATAACTAAGGAGACATGGAGAGCTATGCTCTGTGAACTCTGACAGCCCTTTATATAACTAAGGAGACATGGAGAGCTATGCTCTGTGAACTCTGACAGCCCTTTATATAACTAAGGAGACATGGAGAGCTATGCTCTGTGAACTCTGACAGCCCTTTATATAACTAAGGAGACATGGAGAGCTATGCTCTGTGAACTCTGACAGCCCTTTATATAACTAAGGAGACATGGAGAGCTATGCTCTGTGAACTCTGACAGCCCTTTATATAACTAAGGAGACATGGAGAGCTATGCTCTGTGAACTCTGACAGCCCTTTATATAACTAAGGAGACATGGAGAGCTATGCTCTGTGAACTCTGACAGCCCTTTATATAACTAAGGAGACATGGAGAGCTATGCTCTGTGAACTCTGACAGCCCTTTATATAACTAAGGAGACATGGAGAGCTATGCTCTGTGAACTCTGACAGCCCTTTATATAACTAAGGAGACATGGAGAGCTATGCTCTGTGAACTCTGACAGCCCTTTATATAACTAAGGAGACATGGAGAGCTATGCTCTGTGAACTCTGACAGCCCTTTATATAACTAAGGAGACATGGAGAGCTATGCTCTGTGAACTCTGACAGCCCTTTATATAACTAAGGAGACATGGAGAGCTATGCTCTGTGAACTCTGACAGCCCTTTATATAACTAAGGAGACATGGAGAGCTATGCTCTGTGAACTCTGACAGCCCTTTATATAACTAAGGAGACATGGAGAGCTATGCTCTGTGAACTCTGACAGCCCTTTATATAACTAAGGAGACATGGAGAGCTATGCTCTGTGAACTCTGACAGCCCTTTATATAACTAAGGAGACATGGAGAGCTATGCTCTGTGAACTCTGACAGCCCTTTATATAACTAAGGAGACATGGAGAGCTATGCTCTGTGAACTCTGACAGCCCTTTATATAACTAAGGAGACATGGAGAGCTATGCTCTGTGAACTCTGACAGCCCTTTATATAACTAAGGAGACATGGAGAGCTATGCTCTGTGAACTCTGACAGCCCTTTATATAACTAAGGAGACATGGAGAGCTATGCTCTGTGAACTCTGACAGCCCTTTATATAACTAAGGAGACATGGAGAGCTATGCTCTGTGAACTCTGACAGCCCTTTATATAACTAAGGAGACATGGAGAGCTATGCTCTGTGAACTCTGACAGCCCTTTATATAACTAAGGAGACATGGAGAGCTATGCTCTGTGAACTCTGACTGCCCTTTATATAACTAAGGAGACATGGAGAGCTATGCTCTGTGAACTCTGACAGCCCTTTATATAACTAAGGAGACATGGAGAGCTATGCTCTGTGAACTCTGACAGCCCTTTATATAACTAAGGAGACATGGAGAGCTATGCTCTGTGAACTCTGACAGCCCTTTATATAACTAAGGAGACATGGAGAGCTATGCTCTGTGAACTCTGACAGCCCTTTATATAACTAAGGAGACATGGAGAGCTATGCTCTGTGAACTCTGACAGCCCTTTATATAACTAAGGAGACATGGAGAGCTATGCTCTGTGAACTCTGACAGCCCTTTATATAACTAAGGAGACATGGAGAGCTATGCTCTGTGAACTCTGACAGCCCTTTATATAACTAAGGAGACATGGAGAGCTATGCTCTGTGAACTCTGACAGCCCTTTATATAACTAAGGAGACATGGAGAGCTATGCTCTGTGAACTCTGACAGCCCTTTATATAACTAAGGAGACATGGAGAGCTATGCTCTGTGAACTCTGACAGCCCTTTATATAACTAAGGAGACATGGAGAGCTATGCTCTGTGAACTCTGACAGCCCTTTATATAACTAAGGAGACATGGAGAGCTATGCTCTGTGAACTCTGACAGCCCTTTATATAACTAAGGAGACATGGAGAGCTATGCTCTGTGAACTCTGACAGCCCTTTATATAACTAAGGAGACATGGAGAGCTATGCTCTGTGAACTCTGACAGCCCTTTATATAACTAAGGAGACATGGAGAGCTATGCTCTGTGAACTCTGACAGCCCTTTATATAACTAAGGAGACATGGAGAGCTATGCTCTGTGAACTCTGACAGCCCTTTATATAACTAAGGAGACATGGAGAGCTATGCTCTGTGAACTCTGACAGCCCTTTATATAACTAAGGAGACATGGAGAGCTATGCTCTGTGAACTCTGACAGCCCTTTATATAACTAAGGAGACATGGAGAGCTATGCTCTGTGAACTCTGACAGCCCTTTATATAACTAAGGAGACATGGAGAGCTATGCTCTGTGAACTCTGACAGCCCTTTATATAACTAAGGAGACATGGAGAGCTATGCTCTGTGAACTCTGACAGCCCTTTATATAACTAAGGAGACATGGAGAGCTATGCTCTGTGAACTCTGACAGCCCTTTATATAACTAAGGAGACATGGAGAGCTATGCTCTGTGAACTCTGACAGCCCTTTATATAACTAAGGAGACATGGAGAGCTATGCTCTGTGAACTCTGACAGCCCTTTATATAACTAAGGAGACATGGAGAGCTATGCTCTGTGAACTCTGACAGCCCTTTATATAACTAAGGAGACATGGAGAGCTATGCTCTGTGAACTCTGACAGCCCTTTATATAACTAAGGAGACATGGAGAGCTATGCTCTGTGAACTCTGACAGCCCTTTATATAACTAAGGAGACATGGAGAGCTATGCTCTGTGAACTCTGACAGCCCTTTATATAACTAAGGAGACATGGAGAGCTATGCTCTGTGAACTCTGACAGCCCTTTATATAACTAAGGAGACATGGAGAGCTATGCTCTGTGAACTCTGACAGCCCTTTATATAACTAAGGAGACATGGAGAGCTATGCTCTGTGAACTCTGACAGCCCTTTATATAACTAAGGAGACATGGAGAGCTATGCTCTGTGAACTCTGACAGCCCTTTATATAACTAAGGAGACATGGAGAGCTATGCTCTGTGAACTCTGACAGCCCTTTATATAACTAAGGAGACATGGAGAGCTATGCTCTGTGAACTCTGACAGCCCTTTATATAACTAAGGAGACATGGAGAGCTATGCTCTGTGAACTCTGACAGCCCTTTATATAACTAAGGAGACATGGAGAGCTATGCTCTGTGAACTCTGACAGCCCTTTATATAACTAAGGAGACATGGAGAGCTATGCTCTGTGAACTCTGACAGCCCTTTATATAACTAAGGAGACATGGAGAGCTATGCTCTGTGAACTCTGACAGCCCTTTATATAACTAAGGAGACATGGAGAGCTATGCTCTGTGAACTCTGACAGCCCTTTATATAACTAAGGAGACATGGAGAGCTATGCTCTGTGAACTCTGACAGCCCTTTATATAACTAAGGAGACATGGAGAGCTATGCTCTGTGAACTCTGACAGCCCTTTATATAACTAAGGAGACATGGAGAGCTATGCTCTGTGAACTCTGACAGCCCTTTATATAACTAAGGAGACATGGAGAGCTATGCTCTGTGAACTCTGACAGCCCTTTATATAACTAAGGAGACATGGAGAGCTATGCTCTGTGAACTCTGACAGCCCTTTATATAACTAAGGAGACATGGAGAGCTATGCTCTGTGAACTCTGACAGCCCTTTATATAACTAAGGAGACATGGAGAGCTATGCTCTGTGAACTCTGACAGCCCTTTATATAACTAAGGAGACATGGAGAGCTATGCTCTGTGAACTCTGACAGCCCTTTATATAACTAAGGAGACATGGAGAGCTATGCTCTGTGAACTCTGACAGCCCTTTATATAACTAAGGAGACATGGAGAGCTATGCTCTGTGAACTCTGACAGCCCTTTATATAACTAAGGAGACATGGAGAGCTATGCTCTGTGAACTCTGACAGCCCTTTATATAACTAAGGAGACATGGAGAGCTATGCTCTGTGAACTCTGACAGCCCTTTATATAACTAAGGAGACATGGAGAGCTATGCTCTGTGAACTCTGACAGCCCTTTATATAACTAAGGAGACATGGAGAGCTATGCTCTGTGAACTCTGACAGCCCTTTATATAACTAAGGAGACATGGAGAGCTATGCTCTGTGAACTCTGACAGCCCTTTATATAACTAAGGAGACATGGAGAGCTATGCTCTGTGAACTCTGACAGCCCTTTATATAACTAAGGAGACATGGAGAGCTATGCTCTGTGAACTCTGACAGCCCTTTATATAACTAAGGAGACATGGAGAGCTATGCTCTGTGAACTCTGACAGCCCTTTATATAACTAAGGAGACATGGAGAGCTATGCTCTGTGAACTCTGACAGCCCTTTATATAACTAAGGAGACATGGAGAGCTATGCTCTGTGAACTCTGACAGCCCTTTCTATAACTAAGGAGACATGGAGAGCTATGCTCTGTGAACTCTGACAGCCCTTTCTATAACTAAGGAGACATGGAGAGCTATGCTCTGTGAACTCTGACAGCCCTTTATATAACTAAGGAGACATGGAGAGCTATGCTCTGTGAACTCTGACAGCCCTTTATATAACTAAGGAGACATGGAGAGCTATGCTCTGTGAACTCTGACAGCCCTTTATATAACTAAGGAGACATGGAGAGCTATGCTCTGTGAACTCTGACAGCCCTTTATATAACTAAGGAGACATGGAGAGCTATGCTCTGTGAACTCTGACAGCCCTTTATATAACTAAGGAGACATGGAGAGCTATGCTCTGTGAACTCTGACAGCCCTTTATATAACTAAGGAGACATGGAGAGCTATGCTCTGTGAACTCTGACAGCCCTTTATATAACTAAGGAGACATGGAGAGCTATGCTCTGTGAACTCTGACAGCCCTTTATATAACTAAGGAGACATGGAGAGCTATGCTCTGTGAACTCTGACAGCCCTTTATATAACTAAGGAGACATGGAGAGCTATGCTCTGTGAACTCTGACTGCCCTTTATATAACTAAGGAGACATGGAGAGCTATGCTCTGTGAACTCTGACAGCCCTTTATATAACTAAGGAGACATGGAGAGCTATGCTCTGTGAACTCTGACAGCCCTTTATATAACTAAGGAGACATGGAGAGCTATGCTCTGTGAACTCTGACAGCCCTTTATATAACTAAGGAGACATGGAGAGCTATGCTCTGTGAACTCTGACAGCCCTTTATATAACTAAGGAGACATGGAGAGCTATGCTCTGTGAACTCTGACAGCCCTTTATATAACTAAGGAGACATGGAGAGCTATGCTCTGTGAACTCTGACAGCCCTTTATATAACTAAGGAGACATGGAGAGCTATGCTCTGTGAACTCTGACAGCCCTTTATATAACTAAGGAGACATGGAGAGCTATGCTCTGTGAACTCTGACAGCCCTTTATATAACTAAGGAGACATGGAGAGCTATGCTCTGTGAACTCTGACAGCCCTTTATATAACTAAGGAGACATGGAGAGCTATGCTCTGTGAACTCTGACAGCCCTTTATATAACTAAGGAGACATGGAGAGCTATGCTCTGTGAACTCTGACAGCCCTTTATATAACTAAGGAGACATGGAGAGCTATGCTCTGTGAACTCTGACTGCCCTTTATATAACTAAGGAGACATGGAGAGCTATGCTCTGTGAACTCTGACAGCCCTTTATATAACTAAGGAGACATGGAGAGCTATGCTCTGTGAACTCTGACAGCCCTTTATATAACTAAGGAGACATGGAGAGCTATGCTCTGTGAACTCTGACAGCCCTTTATATAACTAAGGAGACATGGAGAGCTATGCTCTGTGAACTCTGACAGCCCTTTATATAACTAAGGGGACATGGAGAGCTATGCTCTGTGAACTCTGACAGCCCTTTATATAACTAAGGAGACATGGAGAGCTATGCTCTGTGAACTCTGACAGCCCTTTATATAACTAAGGAGACATGGAGAGCTATGCTCTGTGAACTCTGACAGCCCTTTATATAACTAAGGAGACATGGAGAGCTATGCTCTGTGAACTCTGACAGCCCTTTATATAACTAAGGAGACATGGAGAGCTATGCTCTGTGAACTCTGACAGCCCTTTATATAACTAAGGAGACATGGAGAGCTATGCTCTGTGAACTCTGACAGCCCTTTATATAACTAAGGAGACATGGAGAGCTATGCTCTGTGAACTCTGACAGCCCTTTATATAACTAAGGAGACATGGAGAGCTATGCTCTGTGAACTCTGACAGCCCTTTATATAACTAAGGAGACATGGAGAGCTATGCTCTGTGAACTCTGACAGCCCTTTATATAACTAAGGAGACATGGAGAGCTATGCTCTGTGAACTCTGACAGCCCTTTATATAACTAAGGAGACATGGAGAGCTATGCTCTGTGAACTCTGACAGCCCTTTATATAACTAAGGAGACATGGAGAGCTATGCTCTGTGAACTCTGACAGCCCTTTATATAACTAAGGAGACATGGAGAGCTATGCTCTGTGAACTCTGACAGCCCTTTATATAACTAAGGAGACATGGAGAGCTATGCTCTGTGAACTCTGACTGCCCTTTATATAACTAAGGAGACATGGAGAGCTATGCTCTGTGAACTCTGACAGCCCTTTATATAACTAAGGAGACATGGAGAGCTATGCTCTGTGAACTCTGACTGCCCTTTATATAACTAAGGAGACATGGAGAGCTATGCTCTGTGAACTCTGACTGCCCTTTATATAACTAAGGAGACATGGAGAGCTATGCTCTGTGAACTCTGACTGCCCTTTATATAACTAAGGAGACATGGAGAGCTATGCTCTGTGAACTCTGACAGCCCTTTATATAACTAAGGAGACATGGAGAGCTATGCTCTGTGAACTCTGACAGCCCTTTATATAACTAAGGAGACATGGAGAGCTATGCTCTGTGAACTCTGACTGCCCTTTATATAACTAAGGAGACATGGAGAGCTATACTCTGTGAACTCTGACTGCCCTTTATATAACCTGGTAACTAAGGAGACACAGAGAGCTATCCTCTGTGAACTCTGACTGCCCTTTATATAACCTGGTAACTAAGGAGACATGGAGAGCTATCCTCTGTGAACTCTGACAGCCCTGTAACTAAGGTAAATATGGAGACATGGAGAGCTATCCTCTGTGAACTCTGACAGCCCTTTATATAACATGGTAACTAAGGATACATGGAGAGCTATCCTCTGTGAACTCTGACAGCCCTATATGTAACATGGTAACTAAGGAGACATGGAGAGCTGTCCTCTGTGAACTCTGACAGCCCTGTATGTAACATGGTAACCAAGGAGACATGGAGAGCTGTCCTCTGTGAACTCTGACAGCCCTGTATGTAACATGGTAACCAAGGAGACATGGAGAGCTGTCCTCTGTGAACTCTGACAGCCCTGTATGTAACATGGTAACCAAGGAGACATGGAGAGCTGTCCTCTGTGTTCTTTTCACTGGGCTTCTTCCAACGCTCACTGACCAACGCATGAAGAATTAAGCACCTGCAGCAGTAACACTCCGAATAGATGCGTCAGAAATAAGAAATAATAATTTTTAACACACATGAATTATAATACTCTGGTAGGCTAAGTTACCTTATTACAGAATTTTTGCCATTCCCATATGTGGGAACATTGCTACTGCAACACGTTAACAACAACTGTTCACGTGTGAGGAGCATAATACTATTTCACCACCACATGTGAACTAGATTTACACATGTTAAAGTTTCTTACATTTTAAACAGAACTTGCAATTCCATATGTGAAAGTGAGATATTCAAAGGTGGAGGTTTCTTACATGTGAATCTGCAAATGTGATGTGGGGGGGCTCCAAGCGATGTGTGAGCGCTCACACACAGGCACAGCACACTAGACCCTCGCTACTGGGACACGCTAGTAACAGTAGAGCATCTGAATCATCTCTTCCTGATTTATACACTGGCTAACAGATCACTTCAGATACACACAGTCCTCCCCTCCCCTCCTCTTCCACTCTCCTCCTCCTCCTCTTCCTCCTCCCCTCTCTTCCTCTTCCTCATGTCTCCTCCTCCTCATCATCATCTCTTCCTCCTCCTCTTCCCCTCTCCTACTCCTCCTCTTCCCCCTCCTCCTCCTCCTCTCTCTCTCTCTCTCTTGCTCGCCCACTTTTCTCTCACTCTCGCTTACACGCTTTCTCAATCACTCGCTCTCTCTCGTTCTGTTGATCTGAGCACTTCCTTTGGTAGCGGAGGAGAGCAGAGCAGCGTGTGAGCGTGTGACTTAAGTGTGTGTGTGTGTGTGTCCAGTGCAGGGATAGCAGTGGAGAGGGAGAGAGAGATAGAGAGAGACAGAATAGCAGCAGAGTGAGAGCCAGCGCTCAGTAACAGGACAGAGAGAGAAGAGAGACGACTCGGAGTCCACGACTAACTGTGAGTACTCTTTTCTTTTCTCTTTCTATATATTTTACTACTGTACTGCATTAGCTGTGTTTCTCATGGAGGAATGACACATAGTGTAGAAACATACTGTAGACACAAACTGTATACACACACTACACACACTACACACACACACGGTAGAAACAAACTGTACACCCAAACTGTACACACACACTACATGCACACACTGTAGACACACTGTACACACACACTGTAGAGCAGGTATAGTGGTAACTGTACAGAGAAGCAGGAACAGTCACACACACACAGTTATACTAACGGTCATACAAAAATAGTATACACACACGCACAAGTGTATGAACTCACACACACACACACACACACACACACACACACACACACACACAAACACACACACACACACACACACACACACACACACACAAGCACACACACACACACACACACACACACACACACACACACACACACACACACACACACACACACACACACACACACAAGCACACACACACACACACACGCATGCAGAAGACACGCACAAATGCACACACACGTCTCTATCACAGTCAAACATTTCTTCACACTAATACAGTAGGGAAAATCTGTGTGAAGGCCACACGCTTTTATGTAGAACAATGTAGCATTGCATTACATCACCACGGAATCTTCCTAAAAACAGAATGATGTACAGATTGTTTATTTGAGTTGATTTCATGCTTTTAGCTTGAAGAGTATTTTCATGGATGTTTTAGCTTGTTCATACGTATTGACTGAAACATCACTGGGCTGTGGACGTACGTGTGTGAATATATGTGCATAAGTGTGTGTGTGTGTGTGTGTGTGTGTGTGTGTGTGTGTTTGTGCGCACAGTACCTGTGTGTAATGTCTGTGATATACCACAGTAAACCAATGTGAAGTGGTCCAACCGCAACGTCAGAAAGCCGACACCAAGATACAGGGTCCAGGACCGACGTAAAACCTCAAAACATAATGTTCACTGAATATACAGCGTTTGCGTGTGGCTGTGAGCACAGTTGCTGGTGCCTGTGTCTGAATATGAGTCAGTGAGACTTTGTATCTGGGACTTAAGTGATTCTCCAGTCTTACAGTGTCTGAAGAGCCATATTGACTAGTCCTGCATGTTGTATTATTTTTCACGTGAAACAATCGATATCTCCCACCGGCTACCCTATCCTACCCTACCGTAATGAAGCGAAGCCTCTGATTTGTGGAATCACCAGTGTAGCACACTGACATCACAGTAAGATGAGATATATTCATTTTAGAGTTTCACTTCTCTTTTATAAAAGATACAGGGGATAGTGGTTAAGGAGGGATAAGATGTAGAGTGCAGCGTTGACGCTGAGGGTAGCAGAGAGAGAGAGAGAGAGAGAGAGAGAGAGAGAGAGAGAGAGATTTAGAGAGAGAGAGAGAGAGAGAGATTTAGAGAGAGAGAGAGAGAGAGAGAGAGAGAGAGAGAGAGAGAGAGAGATTTAGAGAGAGAGAGAGAGAGAGAGAGAGAGAGAGAGAATGTAGTGAACACACTTTTTATTCCGGTCAAAATGACAAAAAAAGAAAGCACAAAGTAACATAAAATGTGCCCAAACAAGGAACATCTTCAAGTAATGCGTGTAACAATATCCACAATATCCACAATACACGTAACACAAACAATCTTACACAAAAGACATGATGGGTAAAATAGGAATAAATACATATGGATTGATTGGGGAATGAAAACCAGGTGTTCAGTGAACAAGACACAACAAATGGATACATGGAGCGGTGACGTCGACCGTCGAACGAACAAGGAGAGGAGCCGACTTCTGCAGAAGTCGTGTGTGTGTGTGTGTGTGTGTGTGTGTGTGTGTGTGTGTGTGTGTGTGTGTGTGTGTGTGTGTGTGTGTGTGTGTGTGTGTGTGTGTGTGTGAGAGAGTGAGAGTGAGACAGGCACAGGCACAGACACAGACAGACACAAGACATGGGGGGAATATTACCATTCCTGAGGACTTTTTCCAACTCAGAATCTTTTGTCTGTGGTAGTCAGAATGTTGTAAGTGTCGTTTGTGTGTGTGTATGTGGTACACATACCTAGCGTGACAGGGTGTGCATAGAACACATTTTCTCTATATTCAATCCAGTCCCATGTGAAAAGAGTTATAGTAAATTAAAACGAAATGGACCTTCTTTGTGGAGTCAAATACATTAAGTCATTTGTCACATTCTGTCTTTCATTACCAAGAGCTCTCAGAAAAATGTCTGTGGGCCGTTAGCATGTCATCAGGGCCGGGTGTATGTGTACAGTACATTGGCATAAGTGTTTGTCGTCAAGGCAGTGTGTTTGTGAGCAGGAGCGTATGTATCTGTAAAGAGTGTGTGTGAGTGTGTGTGTGTGAATCTGCCAGAGTGTGTGTATCTGTGGGGGTGTGTGTATCTGTAGGGGTGTTCTGCTGTTTGCAGTGAGAGTGTCTGCAGGAGTGTGTGTACGGTATCTCTGAGAGTGTGTGTATCTGTAGGGGTGTGTGTATCTGTAGGGGTGTTCTGCTGTTTGCAGTGAGAGTGTCTGCAGGAGTGTGTGTACGGTATCTCTGAGAGTGTGTGTATCTCTGAGAGTGTGTGTATCTGTAGGGGTGTTCTGCTGTTTGCAGTGAGAGTGTCTGCAGGAGTGTGTGTACGGTATCTCTGAGAGTGTGTGTATCTCTGAGAGTGTGTGTATCTCTGAGAGGGTGTGTATCTCTGAGAGGGTGTGTATCTCTGAGAGTGTGTGTACGGTATCTCTGAGATTGTGTGTATCTCTGAGAGTGTGTGTATCTCTGAGAGTGTGTGTATCTCTGAGAGTGTGTGTGGGCAGTGTTTGTGGGTAGATTCTGGGCTCACAGCGCCTACAGAAAGAATTCATAACCTTTGACTTTTTCCATATTTTGTTGTTACAGCTTGAATTTAGAAGGGATACATTTAGATTTTGTGTTACTGCCCTACACACAATACCCCATAATGACATCACAATACCCCATAATGACATCACAATACCCATCATGACATCACAATACCCCATCATGACTTCACAATACCTCATATTGTCAAAGTGTAATTATGTTTTTACAAATTTCAAAAAAATGAAAAACTGAAATGTCTTGAGTCAATAAGTAGTGAACTACGTTGTTAGGGCAAGTCTAAATATGTTAGGGCAAGCCTAAATATGTTAGGGCAAGCCTAAATATGTTAGGGCAAACCTAAATATGTTAGGGCAAGCCTAAATATGTTAGGGCAAGCCTAAATATGCTAGGGCAAGTCTAAATATGTTAGGGCAAGCCTAAATATGCTAGGGCAAGCCTAAATATGCTAGGGCAGGCCTAAATATGTTAGGGCAAGCCTAAATATGTTAGGGCAAGCCTAAATATGCTAGGGCAAGCCTAAATATGTTAGGGCAAGTCTAAATATGCTAGAGCAAGCCTAAATATGTTAGGGCAAGCCTAAATATGCTAGGGCAAGCCTAAATATGTTAGGGCAAGCCTAAATATGCTCAGGTATACTATTTTGCTTAACAAGTCACATAACAAATGGCAGGGAATCACTCTATGTGCAGTAATAACGTTTAACATGGTTTGTTTATGACTACCGTATCTATTTACCCCACACATACAATTATCCGTAAGGTCCCTCATTTGAGCAGTGAATTTCAAACACAGATTCAACCACAAAGACCAGGGAGGTTTTCCAACACCTTGCAAAGAAGGGCACCTATGGGTAAAAAAAAGCACACTTTGAATATTCCTTTGAGCTTGGTGAAGTTATTAATTACACTTTGGATGGTGTATCTATACACTGAGTCACTACAAAGCAGTGGAGGCTGGAAAGGGAGGATCATTCTGTTCAGTGAATTTCATAAACATAAATATAGTGAAACATTAAAAAAGTTATACTTTTTAGATAAAACTATACTAAATATCACCAAATAACTGATTAAAACCCACTGTTTTGCAATGAAGTTCTACTGTAGCCTCAACAGCACTCTCTGGGTTAGCATCATGGTGTAGCCTAAGGACAGCTAGCTTCTGTCCTCCTCTGGGTACATTGACTTCAATAGAAAACCTAGTAGGCTCATGGTTCTCACCCCCTTCCATAGACACGTCATAATTCTTGAGTCAATAAGTAGTCAACCACTTTGTTAGGGCAAGCCTAAATATGCTAGTGACAGCCTAAATATTATGACGAATTCGGCCTTTAGCAATATTGCCCATAGAACCGCATTGAATAATACATTCATAAATGGCAAAAATCACAGTGAATTTTTTTTTCTCCAAGTATTTAACCCTTTACTTCCATTGGTGGGTTGTAGAACAAAACGGAAAACACAGATCTCGTGAGAGTCTCCCCATTCCATCGTGTTTGGATGCTGCAAATGTTAGGGATGTCTCCTGGTCTGACAAAGAGCGCTGTAACTCTGCCTCTTTCCACCGCGGATTAGGAAGGGCGACATAGGAGGATGCGTTGGATGAAGACGCAGACCATTCAAAACTGGGGATTTTTTTTATTTTTATGTTTGATAGATTGACGCACCGGTGCGTCAATAGATTCTAGGGGGACAACGAGCAAAGTGATTATGCTGTTTGCCTGTGGCTGCACTTAAAGTGAACTGTGTTTGCGGGTGATCAGGCAAGATGGCGCCGACAGACATCGAAGTTCTACTTCTAGCTCCAAAGCAACTGTGCAAGTATTTTGTACAATCAATACAATCAGTGTCGTTATTTCCTCCGTAAGGCAAAACGTAAGTGCAGAGCCAAAGTGGAGTCGCAATTCAATGGCTCAGACACAAGACTGATGTGGCAGGGTCTATAGACAATCACGGACTAAAAGGGAAACCAGCTACGTCGCGGACACCAACGTCTTTGTCTCCAGGACAAGCTAAACACTTTCTTCGCCTGCTTTGAGGATAACACAGTGCCACCCAAGGACGGTGGGCTCTCGTTCTCTGTGGCCGACGTGAGGAAGTCATTTAAACATGTTAACCCTCGCAAGGCAGCCGGCCCAGACGGCATCCCTTGCCGCATCCTCAGAGCATGCACAGACCAGTTGGCTGGAGTGATTATGGACATATTCAATCTCTCCCTATCCCAGTCCGCTGTCCTCACATGCTTTAAGATGTCCACCATTGTTCTTGTACCCAAGAAAGCAAAGGTAACTGAGCTAAATGACTAATCGCCCCGTAGAACTCACTTCTGTCGCCATGAAGTTCTTTGTGAGAGTAGTTAAGGATCATATCACCTCTACTTTAACTGACAACCTAGACCCGCTCCAATTTGCTTACCGCCCCAATAGATCCACAGACGATGCAGTTGACATTACACTGCACACTGCCCTATCCCATCTGGACAATATGAATACCTATGTAAGAATGTTGGTCATTGACTGTAGCTCAGCATTCAACACCATAGTACCCTCCAAGCTCATCATTAAGCTTGGGGCCCTGGGTCTGAATACCCACCCTGTGCAACTGGGTCCTGGACCTCCCGACGGGCCTCCCCCAGGTGGTGAAGGTAGGGAACACCTCCACTTTGCTGATCCTCCTGTACTCCTTGTTCAGCCATGACTGCATGACCACGCATGTCTCCAACTCAATCATCAAGTTTGCATACAACAGTTGTAGACCTGAATACAAACAATGATGCGACAGCCTACAGGTAGAAGGTGAGGCCCCTGGTGGAGTGGTGACAGGAAAATAACCTCTCCCTCAACGTCAACAAAACGAAGGAGTTGATCGTGAACTTCAGGAAACAGCAGAAAGAGCACGCCCCTATTCACATCGACGGGACCACAGTGAAGAAGGTGAAAAGATTCAAGTTCCTCGGCGTACACATCACTGCCAATCTGAAAGGGTCCACCCACACAGACAGTGTGGTGAAGAAGGCACAACAGCGCCTCTTCAACCTCAGGAGGATGAAGAAATTCAGCTTGGCCCCTAAGATCTTCACAAACTTTTTACAGATGCACAATTGAGAGCATCCTGTCAGGCTGTATCACCGCCTGGTACGGCAACTGCAATGCCCGCATCCGCAGGGCTCTCTGAGGGTGGTGCGGTGTAACGAAGACACTGTGAGTCGAGAAGCAGGTGAAACGTTTAATAAAACAACAAAAATGGAACTAGACACCATAACAGTAGTGTCTTTGCATGAACACAAGATCAATACTGACTGGGGAAGGAACATAAGGGAGTGCCAGATACAGTGGGAGGTAATAAGTGAGGTTAAGGAGTCCAGGTGTGCCTCATGATGACATACCGGAGCACGTAATGATTGACGCCAGGTGTGCGTAATGATGGATCCCAGGACCGGTGGGTAGAAGTCCAGCGATGTAGAACACCGGATGAGAGAAGCGGGAGTAGACGTGACTTGAGGTCTGCCCAACACATCACCGGGGGCACACCGCCTGCCAACCAGGACACCGACAGCTCCCGATGTCACAGGAAGGCCAAAAAGATAATCAAGGACTTCACCCACCCGAGCCACTGCCTGTTCACCTAGCTACCATCCAGAAGGTGAGGTTAGTACAGATTCATCAAAGCTGGGACCTAGAGACTGAAAAACACCTTTTATCGCAAGGTCATCAGACTCTTAAATAGCCATCACTAGCCGGCTACCACCCGGTTAGGCAAATCTGCGCCTTACAGGCTGCTGCCCTATGTACATAGACATGGAATCATTGGTCACTAGTCACTTAAATAATGTTTATAATCTGCTTTCCTCATTTCATATGCATATACTGTATTCTTATCTACTCTACTTTAGTCAATGCTCGTCCTAATATTTATATATCTCGTTTACTTTATATTTGTGTGTATTCTTGTGAATAGTTAAATATTACTGCACTGTTGGAGCTAGGAACACAACCATTTTGCTACACCCGCAATAATAATAATCGGCTAAATATGTTGTATGTGACCAATAAAAATGTATTTGATACGATGATCCGGGTGTATTCCTTCTGCGGATTCTTTCCAGGCTGTAACACAACAAAATGTGGAATAGGTCAAGGGGTATGAATACTTTCTGAAGGCACTGTAACTGGGGAGTGTGGTAGACAAGGTGTCTGAAGCTTATGCAGGCATTTTCTCTGTAGGCCTATTTCTCAGCATATCACTGTACTTCTTTGTAGTCGTACATAACAAGGCTTTTCTATGTGGAGCTACGGAGACGTGTGTGATGTGTGATGTGAGTTTTGAGGTTTAGAAAATTATAGCTTGTGAAGATACCTTTTTAGTTTTCATCTGTTCGAGGTTGTGTGTGCGTGTGCATGCGTGTGTGTGTGTGTGTCTGTGTGTGTGTGTGTGAGGGGATGAGAGAGTGTTTGCCTGTCTCGGTGAGGACAGTAATAATAGGAGCCATATCCCCTGGAGGCCCTTACTTTAGACAGGAAGCTATACAAAGGCTTTAGGGATATAGTGTGTGTGTGTGTGTGTGTTGTGTGTGTGTGTGTGTGTGTGTGTGTGTGTGTGTGTGTGTGTGTGTGTGTGTGTGTGTGTGTGTGTGTGTGTGTGTGTGTGTGTGTGTGTGTGTGTGTGTGTGTGTGTGTGTGTGTGTGTGAACAGACAGATTGCTCTATGCAGAGAGAGAGAGAGGAATGGAATTAGACTACAAAACATTTTTGCTTAAAAATGATTGCATGCAATTACATCCATTTGCGTCATTCTGAAATACCCCCCAAATCTTCCCACATATCAAACACTTCGTAGAATTAATTATTTGTTGAATATTTTAATTAAACATTTAATCCATCTAAGTAACCGATTAGACTGATTAGAAACGGGCTGCTTATACAGTGTATATATATATATATATATATGTATATATACTGACTAAACCCTACAGTCCTTTATTGTTGTAGACTTTACATAGTGTATTATATGTTAATTTAAATCTCCAAATATGATGTTTTATTTTGTGCGTCAGCAAAGCAACATCCAACAACATCCAGCTTTACTCATTATTACATAAAGATTAGTTAGACAGTGTTCTTCTCTATTTGTTCAGTCGTCTTGACTGGTATATTTTATGATTCTATAACAATATCCAGAAAGCTCAGTTCTCCTTCACCATAATCTACCCTGAGAGAGAGAGATTGTTGTTGTATCAGAGCAGGGGCTGTACATAGTTTTGTGTCCCTAGTGGTACACTCTTCTCCTATATAGTGCACCACTTTTGTAGTTTAAGATACAGGGAAGTAGTGTCCTAAATAGGGAATAGTGTGCCATTTAAGATGCTGATGGACAGAGTATGGTTCTCCTGCCTGTCTGTCTGTATTGAGAGAAGAGCGATGAGGCTGTATTCACAGGCTGTATCGAATGGCTTTAGAGAGAGGAGAGAGTAGGTTAAGACAGCTGAGTGTACACTGAGATTTACATGTGAACGAGGTGTTAACCGCATTACCACAATCGTGAGAGAAAGCTCCTTTCCTCAGCACAGGTGTGTGTGTGTGTGTGTGTGTGTGTGTGTGTGTGTGTGTGTGTGTGTGTGTGTGTGTGTGTGTGTGTGTGTGTGTGTGTGTGTGTGTGAGAGACGTTCCACTCATTGAGTGGGTGTATAGACAATGATTAGAACAGAACTCTGAGTTCCATTCTAGAATTGTCTATGTTCCAATCTGGAATTTTCAGTGTTCTGTTCAATAGATTACTGAGAATTCCATGTTCTATAGAATATAATCTATTCTATACATAATTGTCTATGTTCCAATTCTCCATGTTTCATTTTGGAATTATCAGGTTTGTTGGTTCAGAGCACTACCCAGCTAGCACAAAACATTCTAAGAACCATATTTTCTTAGAGCTTGGTGAGAG
This sequence comes from Oncorhynchus kisutch, assembly GCF_002021735.2. Lineage (NCBI taxonomy): Eukaryota > Metazoa > Chordata > Actinopteri > Salmoniformes > Salmonidae > Oncorhynchus > Oncorhynchus kisutch. The sequence continues at coordinate 36,790,002 of NC_034198.2, read as the reverse complement.
AGTGTGGTTGTCCTATGGTTATTTTGCACACAACCTTCCTACAACCTTCTGGAAATGATACAGGATAATTTCTTGGCTTTGGAACATTCTCAGCACAATTAAGGAACAACAAAATAACATTTTCTTGGTATATAATTACTTAACAGAACGTTTCCTAAACGTTCAAACATGGTTACATTTAATTTCCATTTTGGTAATGTTTTATTAACGTTGTCCAACTGGTTTGATATTTGGGGATGTTCTCAAATAATTCAGAGAATGTTAAGAAACAACATTGTTGTGTGTGAATTTCAGTACTTCAGCATAACGTTTCCTACAGGGTTCATCATGGTTCTAATTAAAGTCATGTTCTCAAATTGTTCTGAGAACGTAAAGAAACAACATTGTTGTGTGTGAATTTCAGTACTTCAGCATAACGTTTCCTACAGGGTTCATCATGGTTCTAATTAAAGTCATGTTCTCAAATTGTTCTGAGAACGTAAAGAAAACTTTCCATAAAAACCACAAAACTTTAGTAATGTTCAGAGAACATGAGTAATAGCATTTAAAAACACACAGTCTGTTATCAGTGTCAACAAAACTCTCCATCCTCTATCTTATTAAATATGTTCAGGTGTGTTGGCCACGCCCACTAATTGGCCAAACCTGATCATAATGTGTACTTTTTTCCTTTGAAATGGGGTCTGTTTGAATAAACTAAAATTAAAAGCTTCGTATTGGTTAAAAAAGCAGGACATGCTAGCGCCATGAACTAATTCCATGGAGAGAGAAAAGAAAATCACAGGTTTGAATCTCACGAACGAGGTGCCACATGTTTAATGCCTAAAGCAAATTAATATCCATGTGTCCTGTCTGTGCCTGGAGTTAAAAACAGTTAACCTAAACTGGCAGTGTTTTATAAATAAATAAAATAAATAAACATTATTTATCCAGGTATAACTGCGACCTGGCCAAGGTAAAGCAAAGCAGTGTGACACAAACAACAACTCAGAGTTACACATGGAATAATCAAATATACAGTCACTAACACAACAGAGACAAAGTCTATAAACATTGTGTGCAAAGGAACTAAATAAATAAATAACAGCATGGGGATGAGGTACTTGGATGGGCTATTTACAGATGGGCTATGTACAGGTGCAGTGATCTGTAAGCTGCTCTGACAGCTGGAGCTGTCAGTTAGTGAGGCAGGGTCTCCAGCTTCAGGGATTTTTGCAATTTGTGTGTTATTAAAAGTCTTAACGGAACATGGTTTCAGAAACATTATTTAAATCCTTTCAAATAACATAATTCCATTTTCAGAACGTTAATAAAACCTCACAGGAAAACTTTCAGGGAACCTTCCTGCAACTGAAAAATGGTTCTCAGAACAGGCAAAATGTTAGAAAGACATTCTGTTTTAAATGAACAGGAAACGTATGGCTTCGTTTCCAGAACAAATGAGAAACCAAACAAGTACGTTCTCACAACTTCCAAGGAACCAAATGTGCTAGCTGGGTATGCCGTACATTGCGATAACCAGACCTCTCCTTGGCCATCCCTGTCACACTGAGTGTTCAAAACATTAGAAACACCTTCCTAATATTGAGTTGTATCCGCTTTTGCCCTCAGAACACCCTCAATTCGTCAGGGCGTGAACTCTACAAGGTGTCGAAAGCATTCCACAGGGATGCTGACCCATGTTGATTCCAATGCTTCCCACGGTTGTGTCAAGTAGGCTGGATTTCCTTTGGATGGATGGTGGACCATTCTTAATACACACGGGAAACTGTCGATCGTGAAAAACCCAGCAGCGTTGCAGTTCTTGGAACCATCAAACCGGTGCGCTTGGCACCTACCACCATACCCCGTTCAAAGGCACTTCAATCTTTTGTCTTGCCCATTCACCCTCTGAATGGCACACATACACAATCCATGTCTCAAGGCATAAAAATCCTTCTTTAACCTGTCTCCTCCCCTGCATCTACACTGACTAAAGTGGATTTAACAGGTGAGTGACATCAATAATGGATCAGAGCTTTCACCTGGTCAGGTGTCATGGAAAGAGCATGTGTTCCTAATTTTTTGTGCACTCAGTGTATATGTGTGTGTGTGAGAGAGAGAGAGAGAGAGAGAGAGAGAAAGAGAGAGAGAGAGAGAGAGAGAGAGAGAGAGAGAGAGAGAGAGAGAGAGAGAGAGAGAGAGAGAGAGAGAGAGAGAGAGAGAGAGAGAGAGAGAGAGAGAGAGAGAGACAGAGAGAGAGAGAGAGAGAGAGAGAGAGAGAGAGAGAGAGACAGAGAGAGAGAGAGAGAGAGAGAGAGAGAGAGAGAGAGAGAGAGAATCACTTGATTATGTTCAATTGAGAGCTTTCTCCCAACCACCTTATTTATGACTGCTCTCCCACCTCCTGGACATGAACACATAAATATACTGACTCAGAGAACACCCACGCAAGCTCACACACACGCACATGCACACACACACACACACACACACACACACAGGGTTGGGGAGTAACGATTACATGTAACGTAAAAACTCTGAGAGACAAAACAAATTTAATTATATTCCAGACACTTTCTGATTACTTCTAAGATTATTATATATATATATATATATATATATATATATATATATATTATAATATATTATATTATATATATTATTATCTGATTAAAGATTACTTTGACATTTAGAATGGATATTTGCCGAATAATATTTGACACCTTTCTGTTAAATTAAAACAACACACACACAGGGTTGGGGAGTAACGATTACATGTAACGGATTACATAAAAACTCTGAGAGACAAAACAAATTTAATTATATTCCAGACACTTTCTGATTACTTCTAAGATTATTATATATATATATATATATATATATATATATATATTATAATATATTATATTATATATATTATTATCTGATTAAAGATTACTTTGACATTTAGAATGGATATTTGCCGAATAATATTTGACACCTTTCTGTTAAATTAAAACAATTCTGAGTCTGACCACAAGTCAAAGACCACTGACAACACACCAAATGCTTTTGATTTGTGTTTTTTTTAATTGATGGATTGTTGGGAAAAAGAACGAAAAGCCTTGTAGGCTACAGTCCAAGCTACAGTTGAAGTCGGAAGTTAACATACACTTAGGTTGGAGTCATTGAAACTTGTTTTTCAACCACTCCACAAAATTCTTGTTACCAAACTACAGATTTGGCAAGTGGGTAACGACATCTACTTTGTGCCTGACACGAGTCACTGTTCCACAATTGTTTACAGACACATTATTTCACTTATAATTCACTGTATCACAATTCCAGTGGGTCAGAAGTTTACATACACTAAGTTGACTGTGCCATTAAACAGCTTTGAAAATTCCAGAAAATGATGTCATTACTTTAGACGCTTCTGATAGGCTAATTGATATCATTTGAGTCATTTGGAGGTGTACTTGGTGATGTATTTCAAGGCCTACCTTCAAACTCAGTGCCTCTTTGCTTGACATCATGGGAAAATCAAAAGAAATCAGCCACGACCTCAGAAAACAATTGTAGACCACCACAAGTCTGGTTCATCCTTGGAAGCAATTTCCAAATGCCTGAAGGTACCACGTTCATCTGTACAAATAATAGTACGCATAGTACGCAAGCATAAACTCCATGGGACCGTCATACCGCTCAGGAAAGAGATGCGTTCTGTCTCCTAGAGATGAACGAACTTTGATGCGAAAAGTGCAAATCAATCCCAGAGCAACAGCAAAGGACCTTGTGAAGATGCTGTAGGAAACAGGTACAACAGTATCTATATCCACAGTAAAACGAGTCCTATATCGACATAACCTGAAAGGCTGCTCAGCAAGGAAGAAGCCATTGCTCCAAAACCGCCATAGAAAAGCCAGACTACAATTTGCAACTGCACATGGGGACAAAGATTGTACTTTTTGGAGAAATGTCCTCTGGTCTGATGAAACAAAAAATAGAACTGTTTAACCATAATGACCATCGTTATGTTTGGAGGAAAAAGGGGGAGGCTTGCAAGCTGAAGAACACCATCCCAACCATGAAGCACGGGGGTGGCAGCATCATGTTATGGGGGTGCTTTGCTGCAGGAGGGAGTGGTGCACTTCACAAAATAGATTGCGTCATGAACGAGGAAAATGATGTGGCTGTATTGCATCTCAAGACATTAGTCAGGAAGTAAAAGCTTGGTCGCAAATGGGTCTTCCAAATGCACAATGACCACAAGCATACTTCCCAAAGTTGTGTCAAAATGGCTTAAGGACAACAAAGTCAAGGTATTGGAGTGGCCATCACAAAGCCCTGACCTCAATCCTATAGAACATTTGTGGGCAGAACTGAAAAAGCGAGTGCGAGCAAGGAGGCCTACAAAACTGATTCAGTTACACCAGCTCTGTCAGGAAGAAATGGTCCAAAATTCACCCTACTTATTGTGGGAAGCTTGTAGAAGGCTACCCAAAACGTTTGACCCAAGTTAAATAATTTAAAGGCAATGCTACCAAATACTTATTGAGTGTATGTTAACTTCTGATTCACTGGGAATGTGATGAAAGAAATTAAAGCTGAAATAAGTAATTCTCTCTACTATTATTCTGACATTTCACATTCTTAAAATAAAATAAAGTGGTGATCCTAACTGAACTAAGACAGGGAATTTTTACTAGGATTAAATGTCAGGAATTGTCAAACTGAGTTTAAATGTATTTAGCTAAGGTGTATGTAAACTTCAGACTTCAACTGTATGTCTTCCAATGGTGTGACTGCTGTTGGCATCCAACTGTATGTCTTCCAATGGTGTGACTGCTGTTGGCATCCAACTGTATGTCTTCCAATGGTGTGACTGCTGTTGGCATCCAAATGTATGTCTTCCAATGGTGTGACTGCTGTTGGCATCCAACTGTATGTCTTCCAATGGTATGACTGCTGTTGGCATCCAACTGTATGTCTTCCAATGGTGTGACTGCTGTTGGCATCCAAAGACTTGGACAATAAACTCCTGGAGGACGAAAGCAGTGGTGCAGCCGCCACTGATACAGAAATAATTGATATCAACACAGTGATGTGAATCTCACTGCTGCTCTCTGATTTATTTTTGTCTCTTAAGGTTAGGGCTAGTCCCCTTTTTTCTCCACTTCCTGTCTGACTGACGTGCCCAAAATAATATGCAGGATATGCATATAATTGGTACAATTGGAAAGGAAACACTTTGAAGTTTGTAGAAATATGAAAATATTGTAGGAGAATATAACACAATAGATATGGTAGGAGAAAATCCAAAGAAAAACCAACCTGAATCCTTTTTAAGAAAAGGTCATACTGGAAATTAGCTCCTTGGATGTAATTCCTATGGCTTCCACAGGGTGACAGCAGTCTATGTTCAAGGTTTCAGGCTTTCCAAAACAAATAAGAAATATCAGTTTTAGTACAGGGACACAGTCTTAGAAATTAGTGTTTGTGTGCGCCATGAAGACTAGACGCACCTGCTAAAAGTTTCCTATTGAACATACCTCTTTCCGTAAGAAATATTATATTTTGATTACATTTTACGCTATCTGAGGAGTAAATAGAAATGTATTTTGACTTGTTGAAACAAAAGTTTGGGGGTAGATTTTTGGATTCCTTTCTCTGCCTGTTGAACGAGTGGATTGTTCAAATCGATTTAGCCAACTGAACAGACTTTCTGGGATATAAAGAAGTATTTAATCTAACAAAACAACACTACATGTTATAGCTGGGGCCCTTTGGATGACAAATCAGAGGAAGATTTTCAAAAAGTAAGTGAATATTTAATCGTTATTTGTGAAGGTATGAAACCTGTGCCAGTGGAAAAATATTTTGACTTGGGGCGCCGTCCTCAAACAATCACAGGGCTTGTCTGTGCTGTAACGGCTACTGTAAATTGTACAGTGCAGTTAGCTGAACAAGAATTTAAGCTTTCAACCAATATAAGACACTTGTATGTACCTAACTGTTTGATATCCATCATTTTTATGATTATTTATTTGAATTGCGCACCCTCCAGTTTCACAGGAAACTGTCCCGCTAGCGGGACGACCTAGGCTAATATAAAGGATTGTATATGTTGTGGATGGCTGTTTACATGTATATACAATGCATTCAGAAAGTATTCAGACCCTTTCACTTTTTCCATATTTTGTTACATTACAGCCTTATCCTAAACTGGATTAAATTGATATTTTTTTTCTCGTCAATCTACACCCAATAATGACAAAGCAAATACAGATTTTTAGAAAACCGCAATATCATATTTAATATAAGTATTCAGATCCTTTACTCAGTACTTTGTTGAAGCACCTTTGGCAGTGATTACAGCATCGAGTCTTCTTGGGTATGACGCTACGAGCTTGGCACACCTGTATTTGGAGAGTTTCTCCAATTTTACTCTCAAGCTGTCAGGTTGGATGGGGAGTGTCGCTCCACAGCTATTTTCATGTCTCTCCAGAGATGTTTGAACAGGTTCAAGTCCGGGCTTTGGCTTTGGCTGGGCCACTCAAGGACATTCAGAGACTTGTCCTGAAGCCACTCCTGCATTGTCTTGGCTGTGTGCTTATTGTCCTGTTGGAAGGTGAACCTTCGCCCCAGTCTGGCCTGAAGACCAACTTCTTCCATTTAAGACCTGAGCTCAATTTCGATTCTCATATGAAACGGTCTGAAAGTGTATATAAATAAGGTATTGTTAAAAAAAAAAAAAATTGGGGGGCAAAAATGTCAAAGAAACTGTTTTAAATAAGTCTGTAACAAAATGTGGAAAAAGTGAAAGGGTGAATGTGTATTTTAACACAATACTAGTTTAATTTAAGACGTTTAAGCTGCCTACCGAGCATTGTTTTTGCGACCAGTGGACAACCAGTAAAAAATGCACTCTTGCAACAGCTGCACAATGTGGATCCCAGCCTCCTGTGGAATAAAAATTGGTATTGTGCTCCATACTGGTATTGTGCTCCATACTGGTATTGTACTCCATACTGGTATTGTACTCCATACTGGTATTGTGCTCCATACTGGTATTGTACTCCATACTGGTATTGTGCTCCATACTGGTATTGTGCTCCATACTGGTATTGTACTCCATACTGGTATTGTGCTCCATACTGGTATTGTGCTCCATACTGGTATTGTGCTCCATACTGGTATTGTGCTCCATACTGGTATTGTGCTCCATACTGGTATTGTACTCCATACTGGTATTGTGCTCCATACTGGTATTGTGCTCCAAACTGGTATTGTGCTCCATACTGGTATTGTACTCCATACTGGTATTGTGCTCCATACTGGTATTGTGCTCCATACTGGTATTGTGCTCCATACTGGTATTGTGCTCCATACTGGTATTGTGCTCCATACTGGTATTGTACTCCATACTGGTATTGTGCTCCATACTGGTAATTTAATTTAAGAAGACTATGAGTGGGTCTTTTATTGCTCAATCTAATTTGTGCTGACAAAGGTAGAGGAAAACGATCATAGTCGTAATGGGCTCAAACTCGTTAGACTTTTAAACAGCTGCCAATGATCGACATATCAGCGTCACCAACAAAATGGTAAACAATGGGCATATAGCAAATGCAGCATTTGGTTTCATTCATTTTTCACATGTAAATGCACTTTTCAGGTAGTGTTGAAAACCGTTCTATGAGAGCAGCATTTCTCCCAGCAATTAGCCCTATCAGTCGGCCATGATGTAACGGTTTTCTAGGTGTGAAGGAGAGTCGGACCAAAATGCAGCGTGCAGATTGCGATCCATGTTTAATGAACAAACGTAACACGAATCTAAATACAAACACTACAAAACAATAAACGTAACGAACGAAACGAAAACCGAAACAGCCTATACTTGTGTAAACTAACAAAAACAGGAACAAAGACACTAAGGACAATCACCCACGACAAACTCAAAGAATATGGCTTCCTAAATATGGTTCCCAATCAGAGACAACGATAAACACCTGCCTCTGATTGAGAACCACTTCAGACAGCCATAGACTTAACTAGGACGCCCCACTAGCTACAATCCCAATACATACACACCACATACAAAACCCCATGCCACACCCTGGCCTGACCAAATAAATAAAGATAAACACAAAATGCTTCGACCAGGGCGTGACACATGACAACAAAATCATCAACAAAAGAGTAGGCTAATAAGTCCATAGTTTTGGCTTTTATGCTCAGGTAAAACAATTTGGCTCATCTATATTTACAAGTCCTATTCTGAAGCTCAATTCTCAATTAGAATGACTGGTCATCAGGCAGACTGGCAGACTCCATTTGCAATAGATGTTGTTCAAATGGTAACATTGTTTCTTTTGTTGTCTTCTAACACAGTGTTTTCCAAAATCTGGGCCTCGGGACCCCAAAGGGTTTCGATTTTTTGCCTTAACTCTACACAGCTGATTCAAACAATCAAAGCTTGACGATTGAGGTTGATTATTTGAATCAGCTGCTATGGCAAAACCCAAAATGTGCACCCCTAAGGGAACTGAGGACTGTGTTTGGGAAACCATGTCCCCCCCCTGAAGGGGAACGTAATCTGAATGTAACTGATCAGATTACGTTATTGGTTTTGGGAAATTCAAAGGTTACAATACTGTTTACAATTTTTGGACAGGTAACTGTAACTGATTACATTTAGAAAGTAGCCTACCTAACCCTGCACACACACACACACACACACACACACACACATAGACATCCTTTCTCACAAGTTTTCGCAGTGTTTTGCAGTGTCTTTCCCTCAGAAAAGAGCTACAAAGAGAGAAAGACAGTAGGTGAGAGAGAGAGAGAGAGAGAGACAGAGAGAGAATATTGTTCAGGGTGAAGCTCATTGCAGCAATGGGGACAGCTGTGTGTCATCTGCGGTGTAAGTACCAAACCTCTGCTGCTCCCCTCTGTGTACCTCTCTCTCTCTCTCTCTCTCTCTACTCTCTCTACTCTCTCTCTCTCTCTACTCTCTCTACTCTCTCTTCTCTCTCTCTCTCTCTCTCTCTCTCTCTCTCTCCTACTCTCTCTCTCTCTCTTCTCTTCTCTCTCCTACTCTCTCTCTCTTCTCTTCTCTCTCCTACTCTCTCTCTCTTCTCTTCTCTTCTCTTCTCTCTCTCTCTCTCTCTTCTCTTCTCTCTCTCTCTCTCTCTCACTCTCTCCTACTCTCTCTCTTCTCTCTCTCTCTCTCTCACTCTCTCCTACTCTCTCTCTTCTCTCTCTCTACTCTCTCTACTCTCTCTCTCTCTCTTCTCTCTCTACTCTCTCTACTCTATCTTCTCTCTCTCTCTACTCTCTCTACTCTCTCTCTCTCTACTCTCTCTCTCTCTACTCTCTCTTCTCTCTCTACTCTCTCTACTCTCTCTCCCTCTCTCTCTCTCCTACTCTATCTCTCTCTCTTCTCTCTCTCTCTACTATCTCTACTCTCTCTACCTCTACTCTCACTACTCTCTCTACTCTCTCTCTCTACTCTCTCTCCCTCTCTCTCTCTCTCTCTCTCTCTCTCTCTCTCTCTCTCTCTCTCTCTCTCTCTCTCTCTGTCTCTCTGTCTCTCTCTCTCTCACTCTCTCTCTGTCTCTCTGTCTCTCTCTCTCTCTCTCTCTCTACTCTCTGCCTTCTTCTCTCGCCTCTTTATTGTCTTCCTCGCTGCATCTCTCTCATAATTCAGGTTGCCCGGAGTAACAGCTGTCATCCGCTTCCAGCGTAAATCTTGCTCTGTGTGCACCTCTGTTGGCACGGCGATCAGACTCAACAACAACACCACCCGCCCTCTGGTTGACACGTATGCACACACACACACACACACACACACACACACACACACACACACACACACACACACACACACACACACAAATACACACACACGAACACACACACACACACGAACACACACACACGAACACACACACATGAACACACACACGCGCACACACGCACACACACACACAGACGGTATGCCTCTGAAGACATTGGCCTGATTTTAACTCCCAAGTGATTTGTCAGTCATTTGTAAAAAGCTCTGATTGGTGAGTCATTCACACAGAGAGAAGTTCTGAGGGGTTCTGCACTAAATTAAAACGGACAGTGGCACACCTGCATCTCTGAGACAGCAACTATGTCCATGACCCAAAGTACAGGGTCCAAAACATAATGCAGCAATTTAACAACAGTGTATACAATAGTCGTTTTCTTTCTCTCCAGGAGTCCAATCTTCAGACGAGGAGTAGATATGAAGTAGTTGGTATCAAAAATAAAGTCATCAATTGAAATGTCAAAGAGGACACAATATCTAACCCCGCAAACCCCCTCAGCGAACATGGTGGTACAGTAAAAACCCAAAACCAGGCTGGTACACAGACAAACAGAGAGACGATGGATACTGGAGCTGCACGGACAATGGACAGATAATCTGACTGTGCCCCCTGGCAAGAGAGAGAGTGAGTGAGAGAGAGAAGGCTTATCCCACATAACGTTTGATGTTGGATTTCTGTGTGGGCTATCCTCTACCGTTCAACCCCTCCTCCTCTTCCTCCTTCTTTCTCTCTCTCCAGCTCTCAATCCATTTCCCCCTCTGTCCGGCTCATTCACGGCTGTTTCGTCCAAACCCTCTCCACCACTCCACCCTTTCACCCCCGACCTCTTTATTCTTCCTCTGCCCCAACCCTCCTTCATTACCATCGTCTCTTCCACCTCTCCATTTATCCTTTGACTCCTTTACTCTCCATCCTCTTCACCACGCTATCCCCGTCTGCTCCCACCTCCCCTCCCTCTCTCCGCGGGCTGATTTGCGTCGCTCCGCGGCGGCAGTGGGCATTTGACAGGCCTGCTGTGGGAAGATAGCGCCATTGAATAAGAGCCCTCGGGGTAAAAACGGGTGAAGTGGTATTAGCTGGTGAAAGGCGACACTGAGGAGGAGCACACTGAACCAGGCACAGTTACAGTAATGCCAACCAGCCAGGCTTCACCACCCCGGACTGGACCGGACAGACGGACAGAACAGAGGAGAAGGTCAAAGAAAGGATGAGAAGAGAATAGGAGAGAGGAGGAGCAGAGATGAGATGAGAGGAGGGCTGAGGATGAGGAGAGGAGATTAGGAGAGGAGATGAGAGGAGGGCTGTGGTTGAGGAGAGGAGATGAGAGGAGGCCTGAGGATGAGGAGAGGAGATGAGAGGAGGGCTGAGGATGAGGAGACGAGATGAGGAGAGGAGATGAGAGGAGGGCTGTGGTTGAGGAGAGGAGATGAGAGGAGGCCTGAGGATGAGGAGAGGAGATGAGAGGAGGCCTGAGGATGAGGAGAGGAGATGAGAGGAGGGCTGAGGATGAGGAGAGGAGATGAGGAGAGGAGATGAGAGGAGGGCTGAGGATGAGGAGAGGAGATGAGAGGAGGCCTGAGGATGAGGAGAGGAGATGAGAGGACGGCTGAGGATGAGGAGAGGAGATGAGAGGAGGGCTGAGGATGAGGAGACGAGATGAGAGGAGGCCTGAGGATGAGGAGAGGAGATGAGAGGAGGGCTGAGGATGAGGAGAGGAGATGAGAGGAGGCCTGAGGATGAGGAGAGGAGATGAGAGGAGGGCTGAGGATGAGGAGAGGAGATGAGAGGAGGCCTGAGGGTGAGGAGAGGAAGTGGAAGGGAGGACTGGAGGAGAGGAGAGAATACCTGTGAAAAGAATCTACAACAGAGCAAACTGCTACAAAACAGAAGATCAATAGAACTCTTATTGATTCCTTTCGTGGACACTAAACAATGTAGAGGGTATTGATATGTGTCCTGGTGAAAGGTCACAGTCTAGGTCGAGTCTAGGCTATGGTTCAGGGGTTAGGGGTTAGAGGTCAGGGTGTAAATGATTGGCCCTTGGTAGGGTTGCAGACTTCGACATGGCGGGTCCTGGGCCACTGAGTCCCATCAGTCTTTGGTTGCCTCCCAAATAGAACCCCATTCCCTATAGTGCACTACTTTTGACCAGGATTGACCAAGGTACAGTGGGGCAAAAAAGTATTTAGTCAACCACCAATTGTGCAAGTTCTCCCACTTAAAAAAAGATGTGAGAGACCTGTAATTTTCATCATAGGTACACTTCAACTATGACAGACAAAATGAGAAAAACAAATCCAGAAAATCACATTATAGGATTTTTTATGAATTTATTTGCAAATTATGGTGGAAAATAAGTATTTGGTCAATAACAAAAGTTCATCTCAATACTTTGTTATATATCCTTTGTTGGGAGAACTTGCACAATTGGTGGCTGACTAAATACTTTTTTGCTCCACTGTATATGTCAAAAGTTGTGCACTATATAAGGTATCTGGTGCCACTTGGGATGTAGTCGTTGGGAACAACTAGTTGAAACATTTGTTTGGGTGACAGCCACCTTCCTTCCCCTCTGACATAACGTCCTGACCTACAATCTCTGGAGACAGAGAAAGTCACGAGGCCCAGGCTCTCCGTTATACAACGCTAGAGCTATATATAGACTGGATAGGAGGAGGGGAGAGGAGAGTAAGATAGGAGGAGAGAGGAGAAAGGGGAGGAGACAGGAAGGAGTGGGGAGAGGAGAGGGGAGAGGAGAGGGGAGAGGAAGAATGGGGAAGAGGAGGGGAAGAAGAGGAGGAGAGGAAAGGAAAGGAGAGAAGAGGATAGGAGATGAAGAGAGGAAAGGAGAGGAAAAAAGGAGGGGAGATGAGGAGAGGAGAGGAGAGGAAGAAAGCAAAGGAGAGGACGGAAGAGTAGGACAGAAATACTGTACAGTGACCACAAATGGGACTCCAGATCTATGAGCATAAAAGAGATATGGCCACAGAGTTATTGTCAAGAATGCATTTCTACACTTTGTTAAAAACTGCCCAGAATCAAGTAAATAATTGTCCAATTATCTCCACCAACCATTAGTGATCATGGACACTTTATGTAGTGTATACAATCATTTTTGGGGGATTTGAACTGGTAACCCCTTGGTTGGGTGTTGATGTTTCTGCGTTGCCACCCGGTTCATACTAATTGCTTTGAACATATACTAACTCAAAATAAGGGTGTGGTTAGGGTGAGGTACCTGGGGTACCTGGGGTACACAAAGATCAAAGGTACACTTCACAGGTACACATACAAACTGGTACAGTTTGGTACCTTGTAGGTACCTTTATGCGGTTATGATTGTGCTTAATGCTGTGTTCGTAACCAAGTGGGAAGTGGGAGTTTATGACAACTGGGACAAATCCACTTGATTGGCCCTCCTACTGGTAATTACTAGTGGGAACAGAGATGGGCAGTATTGTTTCAGTATTTCAAATACATATTTTAATTACATCTGAGTATTGTTGTATTACAATGGGTTGAAACACATACAAATGTATTTTGTAACAAGATATTGTCATAAGCTGTAATGTGCATTTAGAAAAAGCTAAATAGTTGTCTATACCATTTCTTTATAGCAGTCCAGCATGTCGTGGCTCCCTTTCTCTCTGCATTGGTATCAGACGTCTTATGGCACTATGGTGTGATAAGAGCGTCTGCTAAACGAACTAAATGTAATTGCAAAGCATGCTGAGTATTATTCTAATGAGCTCTGTACCAAATCAAGGCCAATGACAATACCCAGTGTGCTTTGCATTTGTTCATTTTCACATATCCATTTTACATTTAGTTCATTTAGCAGACACTCTTAACGCACCATTAGTTCCATCAGACGTTTGATAGAGTGACAGTTCCGTCAACTAAGGTATACAAACAACAATACATCACAGTCTAAGTGTAACGGATGTGAAACGGCTAGCTTAGTTAGCGGTGTTCGCGCTACATAGCATTTCAATCGGTGACATCACTTGCTCTGAGACCTTGAAGTAGTGACTGTATCTCACTGTAGTAGACTGTAGACTGTATCTCACTGTAGTAGACTGGTATTTACAACGCCTGGTATTTATATCTGAACACATTTTCAAATGCGCATATAAATGGTATTTGAATTCCAAACCTGTAGATTTTAGGTATGCTGCTCTTTCTGCATAACAGTCTGTCCCCTACACATTCATTACCCATAATACATCTCTGCACTTAGGAAAAGAGTACCATCTGCATTGTTATTTTAGTTATCAGTTATTCTGACTACTCTCTCATCATTGATTTAATTGACTTATTTCAGCTTTCTGTAGTTTTCTGTATATGTTGTCTAATGTTGGTGAGGAATATTATTCTGTTTTAATGTTACTCCTGAATCACTATGATAAATATACACGTTTGTTTTGAGTGTATTTTTAACAAAGCTGAGGTTTACTTTGATAGTGTAGACATACAGGTGAAATGAGTTACTGACATGGTGGTGTAGTAAGGAAGATTGGACTGCTGTGAACCAAGAGGTTGTGAGTTCACATCACATGTAAAAAACATGAGAGAGAGAGAGAAGGAGGCTCCTGCCAGAGATGACAGCTATGGGCCGACCCCTCTCACTGGGGTAGAGAAACAAAAAGAGAGGAAGAGGGGAGGGTTGAAAGGGGGAGAGAAAGGGAGTAGTCCTCAATTCAACTGCCGCTGGACCCAATATTACTGTTTTACTGGAGAGTTATATTCCATTCGTTCTTTCTTTCATTCACTCTTTTTTTTCATTACCTCTTCATCAAATCTCCCTCTCTCTGTCTCTCTCTCTCTCCCTGTCTCTCTCTCTCTCCCTGTCTCTCTCTCTCTCCCTCTCCCTCTCCCTCTCTCTGTCTATCTCTCTCTCTAGCTACTTGTTGTATAATAGGAGCTGTATTTGTTCGCTGATCTCTCTCTCTCTCTGTCTCTCTCTCTCTCCCTGTCTCTCTGTCTCTCTCTCTCCCTCTCCCTGTCTCTCTCTCTCTCTCTCTCTCTCTGTCTCTCTCTCTGTCTCTCTGTCTCTCTCTCTCCCTGTCTCTCTCTCTCTCTGTCTCTCTGTCTCTCTCTCTCCCTCTCCCTGTCTCTCTCTCTCTCTCTCTCTCTCTCTCTCTCTCTCTGGCTCTCTCTCTCTCTCTCTCTCTCTCTCTCTCCCTCTCCCTGTCTCTCTCTCTCTCTGTCTCTCCCTGTCTCTCTCTCTCTCTGTCTCTCTCTGTCTCTCTCTCTCCCTCTCCCTGTCTCTCTCTCGCTCCTTGTTGTATAATAGGAGGTGTATTTGTTCGCTGATCCCTCTCTCTGTAGTCAGGTTAATATCAAGCCCGTCCTGACTTCACACACAGACTGTTCTGTAGGTCACTGACTGGCAATTGACATTTAATGCAGCATAATATTAGGATTACTTAATAGCAGGGTCTATAGGTCTGGACACACAGGAAGTGGAAAATAACACTCTCCTCAGCTGTCAGACAAGCACAAAATACATGTACACACATACATACACCCACATGCGTGGGCAGCGCTTTAACACAAAGTGACAGGAGAGACACAGCGATTCTTGGAAGGAGTAGTGAGGGGGTGTGAGTGAGGTCACTGGCCCTGTCATCGCCTGCTGTCTCCTGCGTTTCACTCTCCTACACACACACACACACACACACACACACACACACACACACACACACACACACACACACACACACACACACACACACACACACACACACACACACACACACACACACACACACACAAATCCACGCTCGTACACAAATGAATGCAGACACACATGAATGGATGCATATGCACACATACACACACATTCAGGTATAGGAGCAGGCTAGGTTTATTGGGAACAGGAAGTGTCCCGCTACCTACTACACAGGGATGAGAACACTAGCCCCTCTCTCTTCCTCTCTAGTCCCTCTCTCTTCCTCTCTAGCACCTCTCTCTTCCTCTCTAGTCCCTCTCTCTTCCTCTCTAGTCCCTCTCTCTTCCTCTCAAGCCCCTCTCTCTTCCTCTCTAGCCCCTCTCTCTTCCTCTCTAGCCCCTCTCTCTTCCACTCTAGCCCCTCTCTCTTCCTCTCTAGTCCCTCTCTCTTCCTCTCTCTTCCTCTCTCTTACTCTCTCTTCCTCTCTAGCCCCTCTCTCTTCTTCTGTAGTCCCTCTCTCTTCCTCTCTAGCCCCTCTCTCTTACTCTCTAGCGCCTCTCTCTTCCTCTCTAGTCCCTCTCTCTTCCTCTCTAGTCCCTCTCTCTTCCTCTCTAGCCCCCTGTAGCCCCTCTCTCTTCCTATCTAGCCCCTGTCTCCTTCCTCTCTAGCCTCTCTCTCTCTTCCTCTCTAGTCCCTCTCTCTTCCTTTCTAGTCCCTCTCTCTTCCTCTCTAGCCCCTGTCTCTTCCTAAATCATACGGATTCACATGTGTTTTTTCTGTGATTTCCATCATCATCATCAACGTTTTGTCTGGTTGGCTGACAGCTTTCTCAGTTATTTCCTTATAGAATAAGGCACAGCCCGGTTCCCATCGTTTCGGTTGCCTCTTGCCTCTGAATGCAGACACACATGAATGGATGCATATGCACACATACACACACATTCAGGTATAGGAGCAGGCTAGGTTTATTGGGAACAGGAAGTGTCCCGCTACCTACTACACAGGGATGAGAACACTAGCCCCTCTCTCTTCCTCTCTAGTCCCTCTCTCTTCCTTTCTAGCCCCTCTCTCTTCCTCTCTAGCCCCTCTCTCTTCCTCTCTAGTCCCTCTCTCTTCCTCTCTAGCCCCTCTCTCATCCTCTAGCCCCTCTCTCTTCCTCTCTAGTCCCTCTCTCTTCCTCTCTAGCCCCTCTCTCTTCCTCTCTAGCCCCTCTCTCTTCCTCTCTAGCCCCTCTCTCTTCCTCTCTAGCCCCTCTCTCTTCCTCTCTAGTCCCTCTCTCTTCCTCTCTAGTCCTTCTCTCTTCCTCTCTAGTCCCTCTCTCTTCCTCTCTAGGCTCTCTCTCTTCCTCTCTAGTCCCTCTCTCTTCCTCTCTAGTCCCTCTCTCTTCCTCTCTTCCTATCTAGCCCCTCTCTCTTCCTCTCTAGTCCCTCTCTCTTCCTCTCTTCCTCTCTAGCCCCTCTCTCTTCCTATCTAGCCCATCTCTCTTCCTCTCTAGTCCCTCTCTCTTCCTCTCTTCCTCTCTAGCCCCTATCTCTACCTCTCTTCCACTCTAGCCCCTCTCTCTTCCCATCTAGCCCCTCTCTCTTCTTCTCTAGCCCCTCTCTCTTCCCCTCTCTTCCTCTCTAGCCCATCTCTCTTCCTCTCTAGCCCCTCTCTCTTCCTCTCTAGCCCTCTCTCTTCCTCTCTAGTCCCTCTCTCTTCCTCTCTAGCCCCTGTCTCTTCCTAAATCATACGGATTCACATGTGTTTTTTCTGTGATTTCCATCATCATCATCAACGTTTTGTCTGGTTGGCTGACAGCTTTCTCAGTTATTTCCTTATAGAATAAGGCACAGCCCGGTTCCCATCGTTTCGGTTGCCTCTGCCTATATAAAAATACCCAAAAAGTACAAATGATTGAGTGAAAGGTTGGCACAAAATCAGTACCTAGCCCCTCTATCTCACTGTAGTAGACTGTAGGCTGTATCTCACTGTAGTAGTCTGTATCCCACTGTAGTAGTCTGTATCTCACTGTAGTAGGCTGTATCTCACTGTAGTGGGCTGTATCTTGCTGTAGTAGGCTGTATCTCACTGTAGTAGGCTGTATCTCACTGTAGTAGACTGTAGGCTGCATCTCACTGCAGTAGACTGTAGGCTGTATCTCACTGCAGTAGACTGTAGGCTGTGTCTCACTGTAGTAGACTGTAGGCTGTATCTCACTGTAGTAGACTGTAGGCTGCATCTCACTGTAGTAGACTGTAGACTGTATCTCACTGTAGTAGACTGTAGACTGTATCTCACCGTAGTAGACTGTAGGCTGTATCTCACTGTAGTAGACTGTAGGCTGCATCTCACTGTAGTAGACTGTAGACTGTATCTCACTGTAGTAGACTGTAGACTGTATCTCACTGTAGTAGACTGTAGACTGTACCTCACTGTAGTAGACTGTAGGCTGTATCTCACTGTAGTAGACTGCATCTCACTGTAGTAGACTGTAGACTGTATCTCACTGTAGTAGACTGTAGACTGTATCTCACTGTAGTAGACTGTAGGCTGTATCTCGCTGTAGTAGGCTGCATCTCACTGTAGTAGACTGTAGGCTGTATCTCACTGTAGTAGACTGTAGGCTGCTTCTCACTGTAGTAGACTGTAGGCTGCTTCTCACTGTAGTAGATTGTAGGCTACTTCTCACTGTAGTAGACTGTAGGCTGCATCTCACTGTAGTAGGCTGTATCTCACTGTAGTAGACTGTATCTCACTGTAGTGGACTGTAGGCTGTATCTCACTGTAGTAGACTGTAGGCTGCTTCTCACTGTAGTAGACTGTAAGCTGCATCTCACTGTAGTAGGCTGTATCTCACTGTAGTAGACTGTAGGCTGTATCTCACTGTAGTAGGCTGTATCTCACTGTAGTAGACTGTAGGCTGCATCTCACTGTAGTAGGCTGTATCTCACTGTAGTAGGCTGTATCTCACTGGAGTAGACTGTAGGCTGCATCTCACTGTAGTAGACTGTAGGCTGCATCTCACTGTAGTAGACTGTAGGCTGCATCTCACTGTAGTAGACTGTAGGCTGCATCTCACTGTAGTAGACTGTAGGCTGCATCTCACTGTAGTAGACTGTAGGCTGCATCTCACTGCATTAGACTGTAGGCTGCATCTCACTGCATTAGACTGTAGGCTGCATCTCACTGCATTATGCTGTCGGCTGCATCTCACTGCAGTAGACT
This sequence comes from Oncorhynchus kisutch, assembly GCF_002021735.2. Lineage (NCBI taxonomy): Eukaryota > Metazoa > Chordata > Actinopteri > Salmoniformes > Salmonidae > Oncorhynchus > Oncorhynchus kisutch. The sequence goes on along the minus strand of NC_034198.2, from coordinate 36,771,297 downwards.
GTAGGCTGCATCTCACTGTAGTAGGCTGAATCTCACTGCATTAGACTGTAGGCTGCATCTCACTGCATTAGACTGTAGGCTGCATCTCACTGCATTAGACTGTAGGCTGCATCTCACTGCATTAGACTGTAGGCTGCATCTCACTGCATTATGCTGTCGGCTGCATCTCACTGCAGTAGACTGTAGGCTGCATCTCACTGTAGTAGACTGTAGGCTGCATCTCACTGTAGTAGACTGTAGGCTGCATGTCACTGCATTAGGCTGTCGGCTGCATCTCACTGCAGTAGACTGTAGGCTGCATCTCACTGCAGTAGACTGTAGGCTGCATCTCACTGCATCAGGCTGTAGGCTGTATCTCACTGCATTAGGCTTTCGGCTGCATCTCACTGCAGTAGACTGTAGGCTGCATCTCACTGCAGTAGACTGTAGGCTGCATCTCACTGCATCAGGCTGTAGGCTGCATCTCACTGTAGTAGACAGTATCTCACTACATCAGGCCGACGGCTGTGTTTTGGTTATTTGGATCTCCAATCACCTTTTGTTTCCTGTTAATGTAACTAGTCTAAATGTAGATTGTGTCCTGCCTTTATCAATCTGATATTTAGTTTACTAACCCTACTTGGTACCGCTGTTTTGTTCCCATTCATTTGCTCCCATTCATTTGTTCCCATTCATTTGTTCCCATTCATTTGTTCCCATTAATTTGCTCCCATTCATTTGTTCCCATTCGCAGTTGTGTCGGTATTCTAAACCAAAACACTATTCAGCATGACTAACTATGCTAACACTATTCTACATGAATAACTAGGCTAACACTATTCTACATGAATAACTAGGCTAACACTATTCTACATGAATAACTAGGCTAACACTATTCTACATGAATAACTAGGCTAATACTATTCTACATGAATAACTAGGCTAATACTATTCAGCATGAATAACTAGGCTAACACTATTCTACATGAATAACTAGGCTAATACTATTCAGCATGAATAACTAGGCTAACACTATTCTACATGAATAACTAGGCTAATACTATTCTACATGAATAACTAGGCTAATACTATTCTACATGAATAACTAGGCTAATACTATTCCGCATGAATAACTAGGCTAATACTATTCAGCATGAATAACTAGGCTAATACTATTCTACATGAATAACTAGGCTAATACTATTCTACATGAATACCTAGGCTAATACTATTCTACATGAATAACTAGGCTAATACTATTCTACATGAATAACTAGGCTAATACTATTCAGCATGAATAACTAGGCTAATACTAATCTACATGAATAACTAGGCTAATACTATTCTACATGAGTAACTAGGCTAATACTATTCTACATGAATAACTAGGCTAATACTATTCCGCATGAATAACTAGGCTAATACTTTTCTACATGAATAACTAGGCTAATACTATTCAGCATGAATAACTAGGCTAATACTAATCTACATGAATAACTAGGCTATACTATTCTACATGAATAACTAGGCTAATACTATTCTACATGAATAACTAGGCTAATACTATTCTACATGAATAACCAGGCTAATACTATTCTACATGAATAACTAGGCTAATACTATTCTACATGAATAACTAGGCTAACACTATTCCGCATGAATAACTAGGCTAATACTATTCTACATGAATAACTAGGCTAATACTATTCTACATGAATAGCTAGGCTAACACTATTCAGCATGAATAACTAGGCTAACACTATTCTACATGAATAACTAGGCTAATACTATTCCGCATGAATAACTAGGCTTATACTATTCTTCACTATTCAGCATTTAGTTCATATATTTGAATAAGGTCTGCATTCACATAGGGTAATTCTCCTATTAGGAAAACGCCTATATATCTTTTTGCCTATATTGATTACCAAACGGCCTTGCTTTTAGTGTTTAGGGTGCTGTCCATTGTGGTGATACAGCGTATCGGAGATAGGCAACAGATTTCACGTTCAACATGTCACTTCGAAAGCATTCAATCAATGGTCTCAGACTCTCAGCATTTGAACATCATGTTTATTGTGGTGTAGTGTGATATTTCCAAAGCAAGAACCTCCCCAAAAATTGTGCCCCCTCACCGATTTCATCTGCCCCTTTAGTCACTTTATCCTGGTGTCGGGTCTAAGTCACAGGAAGGGTGCTGGAGGTGCTGCAACACCCCTGATAAATTGAAATGAATTCCCCAGTTACTCTAAACCAATCATGACATTTTTTCTTTTTTTTTGCGTTGTTCGTAACTTGTTTTGTACATAATGTTGCTGCTACCATCTCTTATGACTGACAAGAGCTTCTGGACATCAGAACTGGGATTATTATCCTCAAATTGGAGGAGGAGTTCTTCTTCAATAAGTCGGACGCTATACTTTAGACTTTAGGCTGCATCTCACTGCATTAGGCTGTAGACTGTAGGCTGCATCTCACTGCAGTAGACTGTAGACTGTAGGCTGCATCTCACTGCAGTAGACTGTAGACTGTTGGTTGCATCACCGATCCCGGTGATTTTCTGGAGAAGTAAACTGAGATTTCGAGGCAAAAGATCAGGGTGCCTTGCGAGGATCAGGCAACGAGTAGCCTCTCTGCCATTGCCATCTGTTCTGCTAGCTAACATTCAATCGCTGGAAAATAAATGGGACGAACTGAAAGCACGTATATCCTACCAACGGGACATCAAAAACTGTAATATCATATGTTTCACTGAGTTGTGGCTGAACAACGACATTAAGAACATACAGCTGGTGGGTTATGCACTCTATCGGCAAGACAGAATGGCAGCCTCTGGTAAGACGCGTGGCGAGGTAGAGTAGAGTATCTCATGATAAGCTGTAGATCACACTATCTACCTAGATTGTTTTCATCTGTATTTTTCGTAGTTGTCTACATACCACCACAGAGCGAGATTGGCACTAAAACAGCACTCAATGAGCTGTATTCCGCCATAAGAAAACAGGAAAAATCTCACCCAGAGGCAGCGCTCCTAGTGGTCGGGGACTTTAATGCAGGGAAACTTAAATCAGTTTTACCTCATTTCTATCAGCATGTTAGATGAGCAACCAGAGGAAAAAACTTCTAGACCACCTTTACTCCACACAGAGACACATACAAAGCTCTCCCTCGCCCTCCATTTGGCAAATATGACCATAGCTCCATCCTCCTGATTCCTGCTTACAAGCAGGAAGCACCAGTGACTCGGTCTATAAAAAAGTGGTCAGATTATTATTTTCCAATGATTGCACATTGGCCAATAGAACGGATGGCAGTGGGAGTTTACTTGCTTGACCTCCGACCTCTTTTTCTCCCTCTTTTCTTCATGCAAATGAGGGGTGTTTTGGCCTGTTCCCGAGCGTCGGACTCTTCAGACTCGTTAAATGATAAATCTTCTTCCAGTTCGAGTTGAGTAATCGCTATTCTGATATCCAGAAGTTATTTTCGGTCATAAGGGACGGTAGCATCAACGTTATGTACAAAATCAAATAATAATTGACATACAACGTAAAAAAAAAAAAAATGAAAAATAGCATGTAAAATGTCAGCCATCCTTTCCGACATCATTCTAGATGTGTCATAACCACATCCTGTACAGAACACATCAGATCCAGGCTGTCACAGGAACACACACACAAACACACCCAGCACACAAACACACACACCCAGCACACACACACACACACACACACACACACACACACACACACACACACACACACACACACACACACACACACGCACACACACACACACACACACACACACACACACACACACACACACACACACACACACACACACACACACCCAGCACACACACACACACACACACACACACACACCACACACACACACACACACACACACACTCACAGGAACACACACACAAACACACACACAAAACACACACACACACACACACCCAGCACACACACACACACACACACACACACGCACACACACCAACACACACAAGTCCCGCATGCAAATAAACGTAAAGTGGTGTGGTTGAAGTGGTTCTTTGAATGCACTTTTTATAGCATAGATACATAGCAGTCTCTTTAACTCTGTCCATCTCTCCATCTGTTTCTCTCTCTCTACCGTTCTCAAGTACCAAGAGCGCGTTATCTTTCTACGCGGTTCAGTAGTAGGCCACTGGCTCTGTGGAATGACACGTTGCCTAGCTACACTAGCAAAACACAATTACAGATACAGAACGGGATTTATAAAACCCTGCTTTTTCCCTGAATCCAATTTTTAATAACTGAAATGAATAACCAATTACATAAAATGTCTCACACTGTGTTACATTTCCATTCCATTAAAATCACATTATATATGTGTACTGGATATAAACCACCCGCTGCTAATTTATCCTGTTGACCTTGTATTGCCTATAGAGAACATAATAACAACAGAGACTACAGCTGCATCCTAAATGTTACACCATTCCCTATATAGTGCACTACTTTAGACCACGGGCAACATCTAAGTAGTGTACTATCTAGGGAATAGGTTGTCAAAACAAAAGACTGCGCTCTAATGGTTCATTCTGAGTGAGAACATTGTCCATCCATAGATCATACTGTAGTTCCAGTCTACTACATCTGAGTCCATTCTACTACCATATCACTACATCTGAGTCCAGTCTACTACCATATCACTACATCTGAGTCCAGTCTACTACCATATCACTACATCTGAGTCCAGTCTACTACCATATCACTACATCTGAGTCCAGTCTACTACCATATCACTACATCTGAGTCCAGTCTACTACCATATCACTACATCTGAGTCCAGTCTACTACCATATCACTACATCTGAGTCCAGTCTACTACCATATCACTACATCTGAGTCCAGTCTACTACCATATCACTACATCTGAGTCCAGTCTACTACCATATCACTACATCTGAGTCCAGTCTACTACCATATCACTACATCTGAGTCCAGTCTACTACCATATCACTATTAGTATCTACGGTTAAAGCATGTCAGATCCTTCACGTTCCCTCTTTAAATTCCTGTAGTATTTCATTTGTTATGTAAATCTACTTCATTCACCGTCTGCTGGGCTGAATATAACTTACACTCTTCAAGTGACTGAGCTGTTTTGCTCTCTTCTGAACCCGCTGGAAAGTTTGCCAGGAAAAAACAAAGTTCTAGACAAAATAACATTAAAGTGTACCTCCCATTGTTTCTGGTTATGATTAAGTATGACTTAGACTGATCTCAGATCTGTGTTTCGGGACACCATTGACTGTTAAGCATTGATGAAGGCAGGTTAGACATAGTATGCATCCCACCCTTTTTGCAGTGCACTCCTTTTGACCAGGGCCCAGAAGGCCCATAAGGCTCTGGTTAAAAGTAGTGCACTATGTAGGAAATAGGGTCCCATTTGGGATGCAACTCTATGTCTAACCGGCCTTAATCAATGCTTAATGGTCAATGGTGTCCCAAATCACAGATCTGAGAGCAGCCTATGTCATACTTAATCATAACCAGAAACAATGCGAGGTACACTTTAAAACTGTCCTCAAATCAATTAAAGGAGCTACATCTTTGTGACATCTACATGATTCAGTCACAACAAGGCCTGGCAGACGTCTTGGAAGAGCAGGGAGTTTTTTTTGTGGAGTGTGTGTGTGTGTGTGTGTGTGTGTGTGTGTGTGTGTGTGTGTGTGTAGAGTGTGTGAAGACGCACAAGGAGGGGGTGTGTGGAGTGTGTGTGTGTGTGTGTGTGTAGAGTGTGTGAAGACCCACAAGGAGGGTGTGTGTGTGTGTGTGTGTGTGTGTGTGTGTGTGTAGAGTGTGTGAAGACGCACAAGGAGGGGGTGTGTGGAGTGTGTGTGTGTGTGTGTGTGTGTGTGTGTGTGTGTGTAGAGTGTGTGAAGACGCACAAGGAGGGGGTGTGTGGAGTGTGTGTGTGTGTGTAGAGTGTGTGAAGACGCACAAGGAGGGGGTGTGTGGAGTGTGTGTGTGTGTAGAGTGTGTGAAGACGCACAAGGATGGGGTGTGTGGAGTGTGTGTGTGTGTGTGTGTGTGTGTGTGTGTGTGTGTGTAGAGTGTGTGAAGACGCACAAGGAGGGGGTGTGTGGAGTGTGTGTGTGTGTGTGTAGAGTGTGTGAAGACCCACAAGGAGGGGGTGTGTGGAGTGTGTGTATGTGTGTGTATGTGTGTGTAGAGTGTGTGAAGACCCACAAGGAGGGTGTGTGTGTGTGTGTGTGTGTGTGTGTGTGTGTGTGTGTGTGTGTGTGTGTGTGTGTGTGTAGAGTGTGTGGGGATTTGGGAAGGGAACACAGATAAGGGAAGCGTCTGTTCCAAGGAGAGACGTTAATCCAGCTCTCACATGGTGACAGCCACCAGAGAGGATCCTCCTCTAGTGAGGCATATCCTCCAACTCTCCTCCCTCCCCCTGTCCTCCCTTCTGTCCTCCATCCTCTCCCCACTCCCTGCCCTCTTCCCCCTCCGCTCTCCTCCCTCCTCTCCTCTCTCCTCTCCTGCCCTCTCCTCTCCTCCCCTCATCTCTCCTTCCTCCTCTCCTCTCACCTCTCCTCTCTCCTCTCCCCTCTCCACCCACCCACCCACCTCTCCTCCCTCCTCTCCCCTCTCCCTGCATTCTTCCTCCTCTCCTCTCCTCTCCTCTCCTCTCCTCTCCTCTCCTCTCCTCTCCTCTCCTCTCCTCTCCTCTCCTCTCCTCTCCTCTCCTCTCCTCTCCTCTCCTCTCCTCTCCTCTCCTCTCCTCTCCTCTCCTCTCCTCAACTCTCCTCCCTCATCTCCCCTCCCTCCCTCCTCTCCTCCTGCTCTCCCTCCCTCCATGCTTTCCCACTCCTCCCTCCTCTCCTCCCTCCATCCTCTCCCCTCCTCTCCTCTCCTCCCTCCTATCCTGCCTCTTCTCCTCACTCCATCCTCTCCTCCCCCTTTCCTCCCCTCTCCTCCCTCCGTCCTACCCCTCCCTCCTCCCCTCCACTCTCCTCCCTCTTCTCCTCCCCCTTTCCTCCCCTCCCCTTCATCCCTCCCTCCTCTCCAATCTTCTCCCTTTTGCTCCTCTGTCCTCTTTTCCCTCCATTCTCCCATCGCCTCCAACGTCTCTTTTCCTCCCTAATCTCCTCCCTCCATCCTCCCATCTCCTTTCCTCCCTCCATCCTCCCCTCTCCTCCCCCCGAGTTCCGGTACATGGTATCAGTTTAAAGGCAGTGAGGGGAGACTGAGCTGTCCTTAAACTCAGAGAGACAATGCATTCTTTTTAATTAAGCAATTAATATAACTTGACAACTTTGTTGGGCACATTAGTTATTCTAATGCGTCTCAGAGACGTTCACTTTGGTAAATGAGTCGTGAGGAGGAGAGGAGAGTGCTATCTGACTGCAGCTCTGTTTCCACTTAAGGATATTCTCTCTCTCTCCCTGCTCTCTTTCCTTCCCTCCCTCGTTCCTTAAAGGTCTTCATTCTTTCTTTCTCTCTTTTTTCTTTCATTACCTCTTCATCTCTCTCTCTCTCTCCCTCTCTATTCTCTCTCCTCTCTCTCTCTCTCTCTCTCTCTCTCTCTCTCTCTCTCCCTCTCTATTTCTCTCTCTCTCTCTCTCTCTCTCTCTCTCTCTCTCTCTCTCTCTCTCTCTCATCTCTCTCTCTCCTCTCTCTCTCTCTCTCTCCTCCCTCTCTTCTCTCTCTCTCTCTCTCTCTCTCTCTCTCTCTCTCTCTCCTCTCTCTCTCCTCTCTCCTCTCTTCTCTCTCCTCTCTCTCTCTCCCTCTCTATTTCTCTCTCTCTCTATTTCTCTATCTCCCTCTTCCTCTCTCTCTCTCTTCTCTCTCTCTCCTCTCCTCTCTCCCTCTCTATTCTCTCCTCTCTCTCTCTCTCTCTCTCTCTCCTCTCTCTCCTCTCTAATTCTCTCTCTCTCTCTCCTCTCTCTCTCTCTCTCTCCTCTCTCTCCCGTCTCTCTCTCTCCTCTTCTCTCTCTCTCTCTCTCTCTCATCCTCATACTCTCTCTCTCTCCTCTCTCTCTCTCTCTCTCTCTCTCCCTCCTCTCTCTATCCTCTTTCTTCTCTTTCTCTCTCTCTCCTCTCTCCTCTCTTCTCCCTCTCTCTTCTCTCGTCTCTCTGCTCCTCTCTCTCTCTCTCTCTCTCCTCTCCTCATCACACAGAAGGATGAAAGCTTTACATCCAATGTACATATCCAGAAGTAGATAGCTATTATCCCGTATGTAGTTCGTACTGTATGTACTTTGAGCTCTTAGCAAAGTAGTGGAAGGTCCATTGTATGTAGCCAGAAATCACACACACAACACAACACAGACGTCTCAGACGTTTAGTTTACGTTACTGCTATCTGGACGTTGTCCCTCACCCTCTCCACCATGAAGCCGCCATGTTTTTGCAAGTCAAATGAATTTCCTCTGTATGGCAGGGGCCATTTCCTCTGTATGCCAGGGGCCATTTCCTCTGTATGCCAGGGGCCATTTCCTCTGTCTGCCAGGGCCCATTTATTCTTTCTGCCAGGGGCCATTTCCTCTGTCTGCCAGGGCCCATTTTCTCTGTCTGCAGGGGCCATTTCCTCTGTCTGCCAGGGGCCATTTCCTCTGTCTGCCAGGGCCCATTTTCTCTGTCTGCCAGGGGCCATTTCCTCTGTCTGCCAGGGGCCATTTCCTCTGTATGCCAGGGGCCATTTCCTCTGTATGCCAGGGGCCATTTCCTCTGTTTGCCAGGGGCCATTTCCTCTGTATGCCAGGGGCCATTTCCTCTGTCTGACAGGGGCCGTTTGGTGTCAGGGAGGGGATATGAGACACAGACCTTTTACCCATAGCTCATTGTGGGGACCGACCGGCTGGAAACGGCTGCTTGCTTCTCCCACAACAAGGCTTGGCTAGACATTATGGGCAAAATAAAGGATTGATGTCAGAAACTTTAGAGAGCAAAATGGTCCGCCATGGTAGCCGGGTTTCACTCTAGTGCAAAGGGTCTCTCCAGGATGCACATATTTGTTCCATCTCAAACATTAACACCCCTGATTCAAGGTCTACTCAAAGGCTTGTGTTTGAGTGTGTTCACGGTCTACACCCAACTACACTGGACCTCTAGAGAGACATTCCCAAAAAATTGTAATTTCTCACCTTATTTAAAAAAATAGTAATAGAGTAATGAATAATAAATGTACAGTAAATTGCATGTTCATTTTAATTACAAACAAAAAGCATATTATGCAGCATGTACAGATGTAGGATCTTAATTTGATCATCCTGTTGCAGGAGAACTCTACGGCAGGAAATTTTTTCATTGGAAATGTATCACCCCTAACAAAACTGTCTATTAATAATAAACCATATTTCCGATCCGGCAGGATTATTTTCCTGTTGTAGCAAAATGGCTCAAATTAAGATCCTACATCTGTATGAAGGTAGTCTGGCTCCCCTCCTCATCCCCTATCTGGCCTTCACCTTCTGGTCCTTGTCCTCCTCCC
>NC_034198.2:36743817-36761718 GCF_002021735.2 Oncorhynchus kisutch | reverse complement strand
AGAGACAGAGAGAGAGAGAGAGAGAGAGAGGTTGAGAGAGAGACAGAGAGAGAGACAGAGAGAGATACTCTACTTAGACACAGAGAGTTCCTAAAAGCACAAAATTGGGAGTTTAAAATGTGAGGAACTAAAACGTCTAAAATACAGTGGAATAGTGGAGTATCTATCACTGTAATTGTTTGTTGGTCTGTGTTCTTCTCTCCTCCATTTGCAGTAGTGGCTGAATTGGGTTGTTTCCCAAACGGTGCCCTATTCCCTATATAGTGCACTACTTTAGACCAGAGCCCTATGGAACCCTATTCCCTACATAATAGTGCACTACTTTAGACCAGAGCCCCATGGAACCCTATTCCCTACATAGTGCACTACTTTAGACCAGAGCCCTATTCCCTACATAGTTCACTACTTTAGACCAGAGCCCTATTCCCTACATAGTGCACTACTTTAGACCAGAGCCTTATTCCCTACATAGTGCACTACTTTTGACCAGAGCCCTAAGGAACCCTATTCCCTACATAGTGCACTACTTTTGACCAGAGCCCTATGGGCCCTATTGCAATTAAGAATTCACACAGTCACTAGAATAGCTACATGCATATATCTAGAATTGATGAAGAACCATTTGGGACAAATCCTAGAATTGGAAGAGTTAGGAGCGTTCTGTGAGCATTCGGTTCAGAGAATCTCATGTCGGTATTTCTGACATGGGCTCAAATGCAGCCTGGGGCAGAGTCATCCCCAAACAGAACGCTTTTCTCACGGTCCACTAAAACATGCTGTTTTGGGTGAATTCAAAAGCCTGGAAAATTTATGTAATACAAAACTCTGCAGTGTAGAATAATACTGATGATAAAAACAACAATGGCAGAGGATCGGAGAGCAGAGTGGCGGGGTGTTTGGGAGGGAGAATGTTGTTTTTGAAGAGAAATTGTTTGTGCTCATGTAACAGTATAAACTTCACGTCCGTCCCCTCGCCCCGACCTGGGCGCGAACCAGGGACCCTCTGCACACATCAACAGTCACCCTCGAAGCATCGTTACCCATCGCTACACAAAAGCAGAGGCCCTTGCAGAGCAAGGGGAACCACTACTTCAAGGTCTCAGAGCAAGTGACATCACCGATTGAACCGCTATTTAGCGCGCACCACCGCTAACTAAGCTAGCCGTTTCACATCGGCTACACTCACAGCAAAAACTCTCATCCTGAGAGTTTCCTGATGCAGGTTTTGATTGAATGAGACCCGTTGGACTGACTGTGGAAGATGTCTCACCGATACACTTCACAGAAGTGTTCTCAGTGTGGCTGTCCCAAATGGCACCCCATTCCCTTCATAGCGCAATACTTTTAACCAGAGCCTTGGCCCTATATTGGCATTTAGGATACAGACAACCACAAGAATAACTATAAGAATATATATATAATTGATTGAGAATCAGACACTGACGTTCCCATAAACAATAACAATTTGTCAGCTGACTGTGAATTGGTCTTCATTATTTAAAACCATATCTACATAAAAAAAATATGAAATTGGGGCATTTGTAAGAAGTTGCTACTGCTGAATGAGATGCTGTGAGTCTCTGAGGTTTGGGAGAGGAGAAGCCAGTGAAATGCTGGTATGACACGTACAGAAGATGCGTTTCAAACTGCACCCTATGCCCTTTATAGTGCACTACTTTCATGGTGCATTTTGGAACGTGCAGACATTGACTCCGTCCTCAAATGCCGCCCCGGCCCCGTTGGACGATATGCGGCACAGTGCTCGTTCTCTGTTTGCTATGGAAATGGGAATTTTACATCTTGAATGTAGCCAGAGGCACAATCCTTAATTTGACTGTTCAAGGATCTTTTCTCTGAGATCAAAGTCAAAGGCTGCCAGTCAGTCACATAGTGCATGACAACAAGCGCGGTATACTGTAACATATTCATTATACACACCTATATACGGTCAAATGGTAGAGTCATTCTACTTCTTTTCAGTGCATGAGGACTGCACGGAAATATCCTGGGTAGGTCAGATTGTTCTGGCAATTCTCACATAGAAACTTAATTGGGAGGAAGGATATTTGACATGCTTTTAACATATGTATCACAAACCATTTTTGAGAACATTCTGATGAAAGTGGCCATTTTAGATCTATATATGCCTCCTGTGATCTATATATGCCTCCTGTGATCTATACATGCCTCCTGTTATCTATATATGCCTCCTGTGATCTATATATGCCTCCTGTGATCTATACATGCCTCCTGTTATCTATATATGCCTCCTGTGATCTATACATGCCTCCTGTGATTTATACATGCCTCCTGTGATTTATACATGCCTCCTGTGATCTATATATGCCTCCTGTGATCTATATATGCCTCCTGTGATCTATACATGCCTCCTGTGATTTATACATGCCTCCTGTGATTTATACATGCCTCCTGTGATCTATATATGCCTCCTGTGATTTATACATGCCTCCTGTGATCTATACCTGCCTCCTGTGATCTATATATGCCTCCTGTGATCTATACATGCCTCCTGTGATCTATATATGCCTCCTGTGATCTATATATGCCTCCTGTGATCTATACATGCCTCCTGTGATCTATATATGCCTCCTGTGATCTATATATGCTTCCTGTGATCTATACATGCCTCCTGTGATCTATATATGCCTCCTGTGATTTATACATGCCTCCTGTGATCTATACCTGCCTCCTGTGATCTATATATGCCTCCTGTGATCTATACATGCCTCCTGTGATCTATATATGCCTCCTGTGATCTATACATGCCTCCTGTGATCTATATATGCCTCCTGTGATCTATATATGCTTCCTGTGATCTATACATGCCTCCTGTGATCTATATATGCCTCCTGTGATCTATACATGCCTCCTGTTATCTATATATGCCTCCTGTGATCTATATATGCCTCCTGTGATCTATACATGCCTCCTGTGATCTATACATGCCTCCTGTGATCTATATATGCCTCCTGTGATCTATACATGCCTCCTGTGATCTATATATGCATCCTGTGATCTATACATGCCTCCTGTGATCTATACATGCCTCCTGTAATCTATACATGCCTCCTGTGATTTATACATGCCTCCTGTAATTAATACTTGTCTCCTGTGATCTACACATGCCTCCTGTGATCTATACATGCCTCCTGTGATCTATGCATGCCTCCTGTGATCTATGCATGCCTCCTGTGATCTATACATGCCTCCTGTAATCTATACATGCCTCCTGTGATCTGTGAACTGAGTCATTATCCTCCTTATAATATGCTCTAACATACATTATGTCTAGATTCTGAAATACATGTTTTTACATACATTTATTCAACATTAAATATATTAACATTAATATCTCAAAGTACACTTTTTGTTTTTGCTTATTTTAAGACATATTTTGGAACAATACATTCTTTAAACATGTCACATTTACAGAGTGGGCTCTCTGGTACTTTTGAATGTATGATCCATTTATACAGAAATTGATATTAAAGAGTTGCCTTTGAATTTCCCCCATTCACTGTGTTGGTGGAGCTTATTAAAATGAATCATAACTTTACATATCGAATAGAGCCCACTGGAAATGTCATGTACTTGAAGAGTACTGTACATTGTTCAAAACAATTTAAGAAAGTGTACTTTTGAGATATTCATAATATGTGATTTCTGTATACTCCTTATATTAGAACACAGCCGTGTTGTGGTACTGAAGTCCAGGTTAAGTTGCATCATTCAACATACTAGTTACAACAACAAATGTTAGATAGTTATATTGTCTCTTTAGCCTTACAAATGTGCAACACTTTAAAAATGGTTGGACAGCAACTTTTAGCACTGCCAAGGGACTCGTAATTTGACTCGTGACTCCAGTATAAAGGACTCGAACTCTTGGGACATAGAACTCGACGTGGACTTGACTAAATTACTGGAAAACCGAAGCCCTGAAGCCAAAGGTCCCCCCAAAAAAGTAGACTTGAAATTCTCATTTTAAAGACTTAGTAAAAATAAAATTAAAATACATTTTACTAAGTCATCAAACGAGATGCTAAGTCGTTCGAAGGACTTATTTTCTTGCTTGAATGACTTACTTGTTATGTTATTTAACTGTTGTGCAGCTTGTCAGACCGTGTAATGGTTGCTGCAGCCATTCGTTCACTGCTTCCATCCATTCATATGATTATTGATTGACAGTTTTTTTATAACCTTAAAGCAGGACTGCTTTTGATTGTCAGAGCATTGAAGCGGGCGAGTGTGGAGCAGAGGAGCAGAGGAGCAGAGGAGCAGAGGAGCAGAGGAGCAGAGGAGCAGAGGAGCAGAGGAGCAGAGCGTAATTCACAAGCTCTGGTCCTGCTCAGCCACAAGCTCTGGTCCTGCTCAGCCACAAGCTCTGGTCCTGCTCAGCCACAAGCTCTGGTCCTGCTCAGCCACAAGCTCTGGTCCTGCTCAGCCACAAGCTCTGGGCATGCTCAGCCACAAGCTCTGGTCCTGCTCAGCCACAAGCTCTGGTCCTGCTCAGCCACAAGCTCTGGTCCTGCTCAGCCACAAGCTCTGGTCCTGCTCAGCCACAAGCTCTGAGCATGCTCAGCCACAGCTCTGGTCCTGCTCAGCCACAAGCTCTGAGCATGCTCAGCCACAGCTCTGGTCCTGCTCAGCCACAAGCTCTGAGCATCCTCTGCCTAGCATTTCTTCATTTCCTTTACCACTATTATTTAAATTATGCCTATTTGGTTGTAATGATTTAGCCTACCCCATCCTATATAGTCTATATGTAGTGTACATTCTACTTTCTAGCATGCTGCATAGCAAATTAGGCCTAATTAAACAAAATAACAATTAAGTCATTCAAATAAGATAATAAGTATAAGTATACTGAACAAAACAACATAAATGCATCCATTTTACAGAGTTACAGTTCATATAAGTAAATCAGTCACTTGAAATAAAATAGTTAGGCTCTAATCTCTGGATTTCACATGAATTGGCAAGGGGCGCAGCAATGGGTGGTCCTGTGGGGAGCCAGGCCCAGCCACTGGGGAGCCAGGCCCACCCACTGGGGAGCCAGGCCCAGCCACTGGGGAGCCAGGCCCACCCACTGGGGAGCCAGGCCCAGCCACTGGGGAGCCAGGCCCACCCAGTGGGGAGCCAGGTCTACCCACTGGGGAGCCAGGCCCACCCACTGGGGAGCCAGGCCCAGCCACTGGGGAGCCAGGCCCAGCCACTGGGGAGCCAGGCCCACCCACTGGGGAGCCAGGCCCACCCACTGGGGAGCCAGGCCCACCCACTGGGGAGCCAGGCCCAGCCACTGGGGAGCCAGGCCCACCCACTGGGGAGCCAGGCCCACCCACTGGGGAGCCAGGCCCACCCACTGGGGAGCCAGGCCCACCCACTGGGGAGCCAGGCCCAGCCACTGGGGAGCCAGGCCCAGCCACTGGGGAGCCAGGCCCAGCCACTGGGGAGCCAGGCCCAGCCACTGGGGAGCCAGGCCCACCCACTGGGGAGCCAGGCCCAGCCACTGGGGAGCCAGGCCCAGCCACTGGGGAGCCAGGCCCAGCCACTGGGGAGCCAGGCCCAGCCACTGGGGAGCCAGGCCCAGCCACTGGGGAGCCAGGCCCAGCCACTGGGGAGCCAGGCCCAGCCACTGGGGAGCCAGGCCCACCCACTGGGGAGCCAGGCCCAGCCAATCAGAATGGGTTTTTCCCCATTAAAAGTTATTATAGACATAAATATTCCTCAGTTTCATCACCTGTTCAGATGACTGGTCCTGATGGAGGTCCTGGGTTGGCGTGGTTACAAGGGGTCTGCAGTTGTGAGGCCGGGTTGGACGTACTTCCAAATTCTCTAAAGGAACGTTGGTAGAGAAATTAACATTAACTTATACAGCGACAGCTTTGGTGGACATAACCGCAGTCAACATGACAATTGCACACTCCCTCAAAACTTGAGACATCTGTGGTATTGTGTTGTGTGACAAAACTGCACATTTTAGAGTGGCCTTTTATTGTCCCCAGCACACCTGTCAGATGTATGGGTTATCTTGGCAGAGGAGAAATGCTCACTAAAAGGGATGGCAACAAATTTGTGCTCAAAATTTGAGAGAAATAAGCTTTCTGTAAAATTTCTGGGATCTTTTATGAAACATGGGACCAACACGTGACGTCTTAAGGCTAGTAGGGCGCGCAATTAAAATAAATAATCATAAAAATTATAGATATTAAACATTTATGTACATACAAGCTTAAATTATTGTTAATCTAACTGCACTGTCCGATTTACAATAGGCTTTACAGAGAAAGCTTGCCATGCGATCGTTTGAGGACGGTGCCCCACATCAAAATGTTTTTCCACCGACACAGGATTCATAAATTCACAAATAGCAATTCAAAATTCACTTACTTTTTGAAAATATTTATCTGATTTGTCATCCAAAGGGTCCCAGCTACAACATGTAGTGTCGTTTTGTTAGATACAATCCCTTCTTTATATCCCAAAAAGTAAGTTTAGTTGGCACCATCGATTTGAGTAATCCACTCGACCAACATGGAGAGAACGGAATCCAAAAATCTACCGCCAAACATTGTTAGAACAAGTCAAAATGTATTTCTATTTAATCCTCAGATACCCTAAATTGTAATTAAACGTAAACGTATTTCATACGGAAAGAAATATGTTCAATAGGAAAACAATATTAGCAGTTGCGCGTCCTCTTCGTCGCGAATTTACAAGTCTATGTCCCTGTACTAAAACTCATTATTCTTCCTCATTTGGGAAGAAACAAGCCTGAAATCTTGAACAAAGACTACTGACACCCAGTGGAAGCCATAGGAATTGCATACTGGTAGCTAAATTGAATTTCTTCCCTATACTTTCCATTGTAAGAAAAACAATTTTTTCTCCTACCATATCTATTGTGTTATATTCCCCTACGTTATTTTAACATTTCTACAAACTTCAGAGTGTTTTCTTTCCAATGGTATCAATTATATGCATATCCTGTCTTTCATATCCTGGCTTCAGGGCCTGAGAAACAGGCAGTTTACTTTGGGCACGTCAGTCAGCCGGAAATTGAGAAAAATAGACCCTAGCCTGAAGATAAAGCATGGTGCATTTATATCTTTGTTCAGTATAGTTCAAACGACTTAGTATCGATTTTCTTACTAAGTCGTTCTAACAAGCTACTACATCAATCAGATGAAACACTAAGTCGTTCAAACGAAATAAGTAAACTTTTTTTTTTGCCTTGGGCTTCACGGGCTTCCGTACTGGAGCACACTATAAGGAGAAGAAGATGTATCTGTGTCATGTATGATTCACGGATCATAGGGTCTTACAGGAGGAAAGTGTAGGTCTAAAAAGAGTCACTTTCTTCATGATTATCTTGTGTGTGTGTGTGTGTGTGTGTCTTTCGTGAGTGTGTGTCTAACTCTGTGTGTCTGTCTGTGCGGGTGTGTGTGTGTATGTGTGTTTCTGTGTGTGTGTGTGTGTCTCTGTGTATGGGTATTTTGTGTGTGTGTGTGTGTGTGTGTGTGTGTGTGTGTGTGTGTGTGTGTGTGTGTGTGTGTGTGTGTGTGTGTGTGTGTGTGTGTGTGTGTGTGTGTGTGAGTGAGTGAGTGAGTGAGAGGATCTCTCTGTTGACTCTTTGCCCTGATGAGTTTGATGTTCTTTATATCGTTCTGTTACGCAGTTAAACAATTTTATTTACCTAGTGCTCTCTCTCTCTCTCACACACACACACACACACACACACACACACACACACACACACACACACACACACACACACAGCTCTCCTCTCTGTTGGACGCAAGGGATGCATAATGAAATAACGTATAAATGCTCTCTATCTCTGGCCCAGGAATTCATTTCTCCTGTTTATTATGGAGAGTATATGTGTGTGTGTGTGTGTGTGTGTGTGTGTGTGTGTGTGTGTGTGTGTTTGGGGTCCTTTAGGCTGATGATGGGGGTCTGATTTTCATTGGGGCTGGTTAGTTGGCACAGAGAGATTGGTTGGTAATTGACAGGGATGGGTCCGGGTCCCAATACTAATACAGACCAACAGAGCCATGACAGGCTTTGGGACCAGAGGAGCGGAGGAGAGGAGCAGAGAGGGGAGGAGGAGAGGAGCAGAGAGGAGAGGGGGGAGAGGAGAGGAGGGGAGAGGAGGAGAGGAGAGGAGCAGAGAGGAGAGGAGAGGAGGAGAGGAGCAGAGAGGAGGGGAGAGGAGGAGAGGAGCAGAGAGGAGAGGAGCAGAGAGGAGAGGAGCAGAGAGGAGGGGAGAGGAGGAGAGGAGCAGAGAGGAGAGGAGGGGAGAGGAGGAGAGGAGCAGAGAGGAGAGGAGGGGAGAGGAGGAGAGGAGCAGAGAGGAGAGGGGGAGGGGAGAGGAGGAGAGGAGCAGAGAGGAGGGGAGAGGAGAGGAGAGGAGGAGAGGAGCAGAGAGGAGAGGAGCAGAGAGGAGAGGAGGGGAGAGGAGGAGAGGAGGGGAGAGGAGAGGAGGAGAGGAGCAGAGAGGAGAGGAGCAGAGAGGAGAGGAGGGGAGAGGAGGAGAGGAGAGGAGAGGAGAGGAGGAGAGGAGCAGAGAGGAGAGTAGCAGAGAGGAGAGGAGGAGAGGAGCAGAGAGGAGAGGAGGGGAGAGGAGGAGAGGAGCAGAGAGGAGAGGAGCAGAGAGGAGAGGAGGGGAGAGGAGGAGAGGAGGGGAGAGGAGGAGAGTAGCAGAGAGGAGAGGAGAGGAGGAGAGGAGCAGAGAGGAGAGGAGGGGAGAGGAGGAGAGGAGCAGAGAGGAGAGGATGGGAGAGGAGAGGAGGAGAGGAGCAGAGAGGAGAGGAGGAGAGTAGATAAGAGATAAGAGGAAAGAAGGGGAGAGGAGTTGGAGAGGAGAGGGGGGGAGGTAGAGGAGAGGGGGGAGGTAGAGGAGAGGGGGGGAGGTAGAGGAGAGGGGGGGAGGTAGAGGAGAGGGGGAAAGGGAGAGGAGAGGGTAAAGGGTATTTTCAGTATCATCTGACACACAGCTTCCACAACCTTGACCTACGTGTGTGTGCACGTGCTCAAGCGTGCATTTGTATGTGTGCAGGTCATGGCCGGGACTTAGTGCTGGCTGTTTGTCTCTCTGAGAACTGTTACCTGATGATACACAGACCTGCTGAATAGGCAAGGTTCAGGTGTGTGTGTGGGCCTGTGTGGTTATGTCCAAAGCCAACATAGAGGTGCAGTCACTCTCCCCGAGGGTCATACACAGGTTAGAGTCTTTCTAAGTCATATGGGTGTGTGTATGTATATGTTCCTGTGTAGGTTCCTGTTTGTGTGTGTGTAAGTTTCAGAGTGAAGGTGATACAGGAGTCAGTATGGGCAGTGCTGAGTTGGCATGGTTGTCATGGAGACCTGGCCTGAACCCCAACCAAGAGAGGAGTCACAGCCTGTCTTACGAGGCCAGAAGAGTGTGGGTGTTTGTGTGTGTATGGGTGCATTTGTGTGTGTGTGTGTGTGTGTCTGTGTGTGTGTGTCTGTGTGTTCGTGCGTGTGCGTGTGTGTGTGTGTGTTTGTGCGTGTGTGCGTGTGTGCGTGCGTGTGCGTGTGTGTGTGTTTGTGTGTGCGTGTGTGCGTGCGTGCGTGCGCGTGTGTCTGTGTGTGTCTGTGTGTGTGTGTGTGTGTGTGTGTGTGTCTGTGTGTGTGTGTGTGTGTGTGTGTCTGTGTGTGTGTGTCTATGTGTGTTATGCTGACACAGTGACAGTGAGAACAGAAAGTGTGTTGATTCAATCGATGAAGCTCTGTAGTGGCTTAACACTGACAGTTACGTGTTAGTACTGTTAGCTCAACGATAAACAACACAACATGGAGGTTCAGCTGCACCAATGTATGTTGGATTTGTTCTTCATAACGTTGGGAACATATTTGTAGTATTCATTTATCACATAGATAGAAATAGAATCGTATTCCAGTGTTGTGATCATATAATCTGTACTGTGGAATGCTTTGCGGCTCGAGAACCTATGGAATTCTCTCTGATTCCAACTCAAAACATTCTAGAATGTCTACATTAACCTATGAATGACAGACCTCTCCAAGTGAACATTGAACGTGTCCACTCTATGTTTACCCGAGGAAGGGTGTACCCTAGGGAGTGTGAAATGTTCACTAGGCTTCGAGGGAGGGTGTACCCTAGAGAGTGTGAAGAAATCACTAGGCTTCTGACATGGCGCATTGACAAGCTCTGTTTCTAACATCCACACAACCTTCACACAACCTTCACACCAACCATGAAATGTGTACTAGAAGAGGCTGGTGGGAGGAAGTATAAGAGAACAGGCTCATAGTAACGGCTGGAATGGAATCAACGGAACGGTATCAAACACATCAAACCTCTCGAGCGGCTAGATGTTCTTTACCCTTTGGTCATATTTACCACCAATGCTCCTTATAGGACACATCACTGCACTCCTCTGTAGACTGGTCATCTCTCTATACCCGTCACAAGTCCCACTGATTGATGCTTATTTATAAAACCCTCTTAGGCCCCATTCCCCCCTTTCTGAGATATCTAGTATAGCCCTCATCCTCCACATACAACACCCGTTCCACCAGTCACATTCTGTTAAAGGTCCCCAAAGCACACACATCCCTGGGTCGCTCCTCTTTACAGTTCACTGCAGCTAGCGACTGGAACGAGCTGCAACAAACACTCCAACTGGACTGTTTTATCTCAGTCTCTTCATTCAAAGACTCAATCATGGACTCTCTTACTGACAGTTGTGGCTGCTTTGCATGATGTATTGTTGTCTCTACCTTCTTGCCCTTTGTGCTGTTGTCTGTGCCCAATAATGTTTGTACCATGTTTTGTGCTGCTACCTTGTTGTAATGCTGCCATGTTGTTGTCATGTTGTGTTGCTACCATGTTGTTGTCATGTGTTGCTGCCATGTTGTTGTCATGTTGTGTTGCTACCATGTTGTTGTCATGTGTTGCTGCCATGATGTTGTCATGTGTTGCTACCATGTTGTTGTCATGTGTTGCTGCCTTACTATGCTGTTGTCTTATAGGTCTCTCTTGATGTAGTGTTGTGTTGTCTCTCTTTATGTAGTGTTGTCTTAGGTCTCTCTTGATATAGTGTTGTGTTGTCTCTCTTGTTGTGATGTGTGTTTTGTCCTATATTCATATTGTATTAAAACATAAATTTGACCCAGGCCCCCGTCCCCGCAGGAGGCCTTCTGCCATTTGGTAGGTGGTCCTTGAAAATAAGAATGTGTTATTAACTGACTTGCATAGTTAAAAAAAAAAAGGTTAAATAAAATTAAATACAATTTTAAAAATGTGGAAATCCCTTTTGAAACATTTCTATGTATTCCAGTCCATTCATTACAATGAGCCTGTCCTCCTATTGCTCCTCCCACCAGCCCCCTCTGGTGTGTATATCACTGAGAAATGTTATTATCAAACCCACCAAACTCACAGCGGAGGAGGAAATTGAACCAATGATCCATCAAAATGTTTTTCCTTAAAAAATCTAAACCCCATATGAGTTTGCACGAGATTATTCTAAATAGTGGGTTTTTATGCAAGGTTTGAATTTCTCTCCTGATAGTTTACCGAAGGGGGGTATTTCACAATCTGTTTGCGAAAGCCTGCATTGTATAAAGCTTAATGTAGTGTGAAATTAAAAAAGCAGTCCTAAAATGTCAAAGCAGCATGTTAGCCACTTAATGCTGTTCATGCTTGGCTACTAAAAAAAGAAAGACTGTCCATTTCAGAGGTGCTGGTGGTGACGAGGGCACTCACACAGGAATGGTCACCATGGGAAACTCAAACACAGGCATGGGGTCTCCCATATGGTTCTGCAGGGCCGTAACCTCATACCCACTAGATCAGGCCTAAGCAATTATTTTCCAATGGAGGGCCACAATAGGATATATATTTTTGCCATTGCGGGCCAGAATCATATTACATCATGGATGTGTAAATATATCTGTTGACAGATCAGATACATCCACATCCATGTTCTCCTTTTGGTATGTATTTTCATGATTAAAACACGCAATGACCAACGCAGAGGGAAAAGTATCCTGTGCATTCAGCACCACGGACAGAACTCTTGTTAACATGTATGCACAAAAACACAAGAAAGAGAGAGAGCTCAACATTACATTTAAACTACTCAATCAGTGTGAGGAGTGAAGTCTCTGATGGGTGTTGACTAGAGCAGTGAAGTCAGGTATAGCTTCTGATGTTGCTATGCGCAGGATTGCTGAGAGGTGAGAATCAGTCAGAGATGATCTGTGCCTTGACTTGTTATATTTCATCACTGAAAATGTCTGTTCACGTACACACGTTGACCCAAACAGTACAAACATCTTCTGAGCATGACTCCTCATCTTTGGAAAGTTTTGTTCATCGAGAGATGCATAGAACCTCGTCAGTAACATTGTTTTGAATAGTTCTCCAATCACTGCATCAGACTGAAGATCGATAAGCTAAAGTTGCAGGTCCGTGGGAGCGTTATCCACAATGAAGGTGAAAGGAGAGGATACCAACAGCATGTAATTTTCTAACACTCTGAAATCCACAAAACGACGATGTTAAAAGCACACAGCAGCGATGTATACTTCTCCCACTGGTCATCTGATAGCGAACAGACCAGTAGTGTCAGAAGGTCATCTGATAGCGAACAGACCAGTAGTGTCAGAAGGTCATCTGATAGCGAACAGACCAGTAGTGTCAGAAGGTCATCTGATAGGGAACAGACTAGTAGTGTCAGAAGGTCATCTGATAGGGAACAGACTAGTAGTGTCAGAAGGTCATCTGATAGGGAACAGACCAGTAGTGTCAGAAGGTCACCTGATAGGGAACAGACTAGTAGTGTCAGAAGGTCATCTGATAGGGAACAGACTAGTAGTGTCAGAAGGTCATCTGATAGGGAACAGACTAGTAGTGTCAGAAGGTCATCTGATAGGGAACAGACTAGTAGTGTCAGAAGGTCATCTTATAAGGAACAGACTAGTAGTGTCAGAAGGTCATCTGATAGGGAACAGACTAGTAGTGTCAGAAGGTCATCTGATAGCGAACAGACTAGTAGTGTCAGAAGGTCATCTGATAGGGAACAGACTAGTAGTGTCAGAAGGTCGTCTGATAGGGAACAGACTAGTAGTGTCAGAAGGTCATCTGATAGGGAACAGACTAGTAGTGTCAGAAGGTCATCTGATAGGGAACAGACTAGTAGTGTCGCAAGGTGGGTGAGATTGTTGTCTTCTACTTGACGGGTCAGGAGGAGTGATTTTCACTTGAAGGCTTTGACAAGGCTGTACATCTGATGTGCTTAAAGGTCCTTCCTTTGATGTTTTGAATTCAGTTCATTCATGAGGGCCATGATGTCCACGGTGAAGGCAAAACTGCAACTTTATCACGGTGAAGGCAAAATCAACCAACTGCAACTTTATCACGGTGAAGGCAAAATCAACCAACTGCAACTTTATCACGGTGAAGGCAAAATCAACCAACTGCAACTTTATCACGGTGAAGGCAAAATCAACCAACTGCAACTTTATCACGGTGAAGGCAAAATCAACCAACTGCAACTTTATCACGGTGAAGGCAAAATCAGCCAACAATTCTTTATATTGCACTTGACGGAAATCCACATATTTTCCTTTCATTTGCAAAAACTCAGCAATCTCTGACTTCAGGTCCCAAACCCTTTTAAGCACATTCCCCAAACTCAGCCATCTCACATGTGTGTGGTAGGGGAGATCTGCATGACCTGACTCTGTCTATTCTAATAGTGAGACAAACTGTGTGTGAACTAAAGATTTACTCTTATGAAGTTTACCACTTTAGTGACTGTATCCACAATGAGGCTCATTTTCAGAACACATTTACAGAGCACCTCCTGATGAATAATGCAATGCAGGAAAATCATTTTCTGATCTGGGTTCAGCTCAGCTACTTGATCTTGTATCCTTTTCAAAAGGCCAATGTTTTTTCCTGTCAAGTTTGGGAACCATCAGTGGTCACACTGGATAACTTTTCAAAACTCAGTCCCAGCTTTGCCACACACTTATTAACCTCCACCCAATAAATCTTTCCCTGTGGTTGTGCTCTTCATTGACTGCACTGAAGCAAGCTCCTCTGTCATTTCAACGTCTGGGGTTATGACCTCGTAGGAATATCAACCACTGTGCCGTGTCACGTGCTTCACTGCTCTCATCTAGGGCCAAGGAGAAATAGGCTAAATCCTTTACCTTGTTTTTCAACTGTTTTTCCATATTCTCTGCGATGTCCTCAACACGCCGCGTCGCTGTTGGTTTGACAGGGAAACATTTTATGTCTGGGAAAAGTATTGCTGCAGAGTCAATTAAACATTCTTTATTGAATTTGCCCTCAGTGAATGGCTTGCTATGATTAGGAATTTTGTGGGACAGTACATAGATAACTCACAATTCCGTCATTTGCTGAATGCAGTTTTGTGAGAAAAAAAATATTATTTTGCAATTGAGAAAGCAACTCTTTTGATGCACTTGCCCTCTGCTCAGAAGACAAATTCCTATATTTCTCTGCATGCTTCGTCTGGAAGTGTTGGGACAAGTTGTAGGGCCCCTGGGCTGGCTTTACCCTGCACTACATCCAGGTAAAAAAGATAAAGAAGCAGGTTTGCAGAAATCTAATCTTCTGAGTCTGAAATGTATGCTGGATTTTAATCATCCCTGTCAACCAGTTAATCAATCAGTAACACTAATTGATCAATTAAAACCAGGGAAAAGGAAAAACCAGTAAGATTCGAGGACAGAAAGTTGTGCACTGCACCCCTCTGCTATAAAACAAATCTCATGGAGATCTTTCCTCAACCTCCAGCCAACCCCACCCTCCCCCCTCTTCTACCCAGGAATGAGAGCTGTTTCCTGGGTGTACTATGTGCTGAGCTGCCCCGGGGGAGTTCCCTGGATGGATGATATAAGGACGCAGCCCTACTAGCCTCCACTTAGCATCAGGGCCAGCGCTCTGTCATCTAGACTGATGCTGATATATATATATATATAAAAGAGAGAGAGAGAGAGAATGTTCAGGTCCCCAGAGACAAACTGACAGACGTACAGACAGACCTTGGGACTGTAGCTTTGTAGCGGCCGTACATCCAGGCGTCACACCGTCGAGCGTTCATGAAGAGTTTTTAGCCTCCAGAGCTGCATTAACGGACCCCACTGTGGACACTGCAGGGATAGTATGGGGGTCGTTTATTAAGTTTGATGCATTTTTTTTGCGGTGTCTCCATTGGGCCTGTTGCTAGAGGCTTGTCTGGACAATTTGAGATACTCTGTAGCGCTACAGCTGACCAGTTGTGTTCCCTTCAGGCCTCTGATAGCCAGTTGTGTCCAGCTCGCTGTGTGTGTTACTGACATCAGGGAGGGTAGCTACAAAAACTAGTTAAAGCTGACATTCTAAAAAACAGTCATCCATAAAAGGTAAACGTGTTGAAGTTGTACTTCCTGTAGACTCATGGTAAAATCGGATCATTTTATGTGTCCCATCACCAACCTTAAATATAATATAAACTCCTGTATAACCTGGAATAACATGTCGTTTATTTGTTTAATGTGTCCCTATAAAAATAAATGTTACATTGTTACATCACGGAGAAGGAAAATAAATCAACATTAAGAGCTGTGATATTGCCTATTCTGTTGTCTGACATTTTATGGAAGCCATAGAACTGACAACTTACAGTGTACTGGTATAGAAATGGTTTTGGCTAAACGTAGAGGTGGCAATATTGAAAGAACTGCAGAGAGAGTCCTTTTGGATGTTCACATTACGCACTATACCCAGGTAGACTTAATGAGGAATGCATTTTTCTGTGATTCGGGGGATGGGGGGGGGGGGGGGGGGGGGGGGGCATCCAGTGTCTTTTCATAATTCCTACTTTCCTCTAACTATTTATAGACATTGGTGTATGTTCTTCCAATGGATTATTACAAAACATTACTTTTAGATATAAGGTGTACTCCCATGGGCCCGGACCCCATAGGGAATCGGTGTCATGTGGGATGACTTGGGATGACCTGAAATCAATAGCTTTTAATGGTCTCCTGAGTGGAGCAGCGGTCTAAGACACTGCATCTTGTCACTAGAGTCCCTGGTCAAAATCCAGGCTGTATCACAATCGGCCGTGATTGGGAGTCCCATAGGGCGGCGGCACAATTGGTCCAGCGTTGTCGGGGTTTGGATGGGGTAGTCCGCCATTGTAAATAAGAATTTATTCTTAACTGACTTGCGTAGTTAAATAAAGGTTAAATATTATTTTTTATTTTTTTTGTAAAATAGGAAAAGACGAGGTGTGCTACAGAGGTAAAATTATGGTTTTTCCTGCCTACTGTGGTGAACAGATACATGGAGCTTGTAATTCAAGCAAATCCGTTGTAGAATTATTTCAACATTTATTTTGTTGACAAACTACTGCCCTTTGCACACTTTGTATTCAGTGAACACATCTGACTGAACACACATACAGTGGGGAGAACAAGTATTCATTTTCCTACTTACAAAGTATGTAGAGGTCTGTAATTTGTATCATAGGTACACTTCAACTGTAAGAGACAGTTAAAACAAAAATCCAGAAAATTACATTGTATGATTTTTAAGTAATTAATTTGCATTTTATTGCATGACATAATCACCTATCAACCAGTAAGAATTCCGGCTCTCACAGACCTGTGAGTTTTTCTTTACTCATTACCCACTCATTACCTACTCATCTCCACTCATTACCTGTATTAACTGCACCCGTTTGAACTCGTTACCTGTATAAAAGACACCTGTCCACACACTCAATAAAACTAACTCCAAAATGGCCAAGACCAGAGAGCTGTGTAAGGACATCAGGGATAAAATAGACCTGCACAAGGCTGGGATGGGCTACAGGACAATAGGCAAGCAGCTTGGTGAGAAGGCAACAACTGTTGCCGCAATTATTCGAAAATGGAAGAAGTTCAAGATGACGGTCAATCACCCTCGGTCTGGGGCTCCATGCAAGATCTTACCTCGTGGGGCATCAACGATCATGAGGAAGGTGAGGGATCAGCCCAGAACTACACGGCAGGACCTGGTCAGTGACCTGAAGAGAGCAGGGACCACAGTCTCAAAGAAAACCCTTAGTAACACACTACGCCGTCATGGATTAAAATCCTGCAGCGCACGCAAGGTCCCCCTGCTCAAGCCAGCGCATGTCCAGGCCCATCTGAAGTTTGCCAATGACCATCTGGATGATCCAGAGGAGGAATGGGAGAAGGTCGTGTGGTCTGATGAGACAAAAATAGAGCTTTTTGGTCTAAACTCCACTCGCCGTGTTTGGAGGAAGAAGAAGGATGAGTACAACCCCAAGAACACCATCCCAACCGTGAAGCATGGAGATGGAAACATCATTCTTTGGGGATGCTTTTCTGCAAAGGGGACAGGATGACTGCACCGTATTGAGGGGAGGATGGATGGGGCCATGTATCGTGAGATCTTAGCCAACAACCTCCTTCCCTCAGTAAGAGCATTGAAGATGGGTCGTGGCTGGGTCCTCCAGCATGACAACGACCCGAAACACACAGCCAGGGCAACTAAGGAGTGGCTCCGTAAGAAGCATCTCAAGGTCCTGGAGTGGCCTAGCTAGTCTCCAGACCTGAACCCAATAGAAAATCTTTGGAGGGAGCTGAAAGTCTGTATTGCCCAGCGACAGCTCCGAAACCTGAAGGATCTGGAGAAGGTCTGTATGGAGGAGTGGGCCAAAATCCCTGCTGCAGTGTGTGCAAACCTGGTCAAGAACTACAGGAAATGTATGATCTCTGTAATTGCAAACAAATGTTTCTGTACCAAATATTAAGTTCTGCTTTTCTGATGTATCAAAATCATACAATGTGATTTTCTGG
>NC_034198.2:36668817-36731317 GCF_002021735.2 Oncorhynchus kisutch | reverse complement strand
GGGGTGGAGATGATATAGTTAATTATTCCTTTCCCACGGACATTCGACCACCCATCAGAGATGATTGCAATACAGTCTGCTTTCTCTATGATTTGCTGGACCTTCACTTGAACTCTGTTGAACTCTGCATCCAGCAAATTAGTAGATAAAGCATGCCTGCTGGGGGAAGAATGTTCAGAAATCTCTTCCAATACACATTGCCTGTGAGCATCAGAGGCGAACAAGTTGCATACACAGCTCGAGCAAGACATTCATCAGCATTTCTCTGACTATGTTCCTCCATTGAGTCAAAAAAACTTCTGATTCCAGGAGAACCATGAGCTGTTGCTATCAATAATGTGTCTGATTCATCATTTTCACCTCAAAAAGAAATAGAATAATGTTTGTCAGAGATTGCTTGTTGTGAGCACCGAGGGAACTTTATGCACTTGGCCAGATGATTCTGCATCATTGTTGTATTCTTCACATATGATTTGGCACAGTATTGGCAAATATACACAGCTTTTCCTTCTACATTAGCTGCAATGTGGAATGTGGCTCACCACCTGGATTCGGTCTTACGTAGCAACATTTGAATGTATGTTTGTTTGTGAAATGTGGCTCACCACCTGGATTCGGTCTTACGTAGCAACATTTGAATGTTTTTTTTATTTTTAACATTGGATAAAAGTAGAGACTCAGAGCCACAAAATGGTATATCATAAACTGCATTTGAGGAAACAATGAGGAAGTAATTATGCTTTGAAAGTTGATGAAAGCTGACTTCACAACTACAGTCAAGCACCCAAGCTAACTCAACAAAACATTAAATGTCACATTAAATGTCCTCTCACTGTCAACTGCGTTCATTTTCAGCAAACTAAAAATGTGTAACAAGATTCAACAACTGAGACATAAACTGAACAAGTTCCACAGACATGTGACTAACATAAATGGAATAATGTGTCCCTAATCAAAGGGGCAGTATCTGGTGTGGCCACCAGCTGCATTAAGTACCGCAGTGCATCTCCTCCTCATGGACTGCACCACAGTTGCCAGTTATTGCTGTGAGATGTTACCCCACTCTTCCGCCAAGGCACCTGCAAGTTCCCAGACATTTCTGGGGGGAATGGCCCTAACCCTCAGCCTCCGATCCAACAGGTCCCAGATGTGCTCAATGGGATTGAGATCTGGGCTCCTCGCTGGCCATGGCAGAACACTGCCATTCCTGTCTTGCAGGAAATCACACGCAGAACAAGCAGTATGGCTGGTGGCATTGTCATGCTGGAGGGTCATGTCAGGATGAGCCTGCAGGAAGGGTACCACATGAGGAGGAGGATATCTTCCCTGTAATGCACAGCGTTGAGATTGCCTGCAATGACAACAAGCTCTTTCCGATGATGCTGTGACCCACCATCCCAGACCATGATGGACCCTCCATCTCCAAATCGTCCCCACTCCAGAGTACAGGCCTCGATGTAACGCTCATTCCTTTGACAATAAACGTGAATCCAACCATCACCCCTGGTGAGAGAAAACTGTGACTCGTCAGTGAAGAGCACTTTTTGCCAGAACTGTCTGGTCCAGCGATGGTGGGTTTGTGCCCATAGGCGACATTGTTGCCATTAATGTCTGGTGAGGACCTGCCTTACAACAGGCCTACAAGCCCTTAGTCCAGCCTCTCTCAGCCTGTTGTGGACAGTGTGAGCACTGATGGAGGGATTGTGCATTCCTGGTGTAACTCGAGCAGTTGTTGTTGCCATTCTGTACCTGTCCCGCAGGTGTGATGTTCAGATGTACCGATCCTGCGCAGGTGTTGTTATACATGGTCTGCCACTGCGAGGACGATCAGCTGTTCATCCGGTCTCCCTGTAGCTCTGTCTTAGGCGTTTAACAGTACGGACATTGCAGAACGGACATTATTGCTCTGGCCACGTCTGCAGTCCTCATGCCTCCTTGCAGCATTCCCAAGGCACGTTCACGCAGATGAGCAGGGACCGTGGCCATCATTATTTTGGTGTTTTTCAGAGTGAGTAGATAGGCCTCTTTAGTGTCCTAAGTTTTCTTAACTGTGACCATAATTGCCTACCGTCTGTAAGCTGTTAAGCTCTTAACGACCGTTCCACCGGTGCATGTTCATTAATTGTTTATGGTTCATTGAACAAGCATGGGAAACAGTGTTTAAACCCTTTACAATGAAGATCTGTGAAGTTATTTGGATTTTTACGAAATATCTTTGAAAGACAGGGTCCTGAAAAAGGGATGTTTATTTTTTGTTGAGTTTACGTCCAGACACATAATGAGAGAACACTCAACTCTGACCATTTTACTCACCCTGGCAGAGCTGGTTAGGCTTTTTTCAAGTTACTACCCTTCATGAATCTGCAGGTAGCTAAACAACCAGGTTCTATAGCTATAACTAGTCAAGCAAATGTGTCTGAGATACGAAGAATAAGATCATACACATAACGTTAGCTAGCGACCCAGCCAGTTGACATTAGCTAGCTAACAGTACACTTGAAATTAAATCACGTTCTGTCAAAATGAGAAACGTGTGAATTCTAAATATCTTACCAGTATTCATTACATTTGGACGCATCTCCTAGCTGATGCCATGCATTGTTGCCTTAGTTTGTAATCCAGACTGGTGTTTTTGTCCATCTCCTTAGCTATCGTACTCCATATTCCACTGATTTCAAAACTCAGTCCTCCAGAAAGTGGAGAGCATACACATAACGTGTTAGCGAGCCAGCCAGTTAACGTTAGTTAACTCACAGGTCTAGCTAATGTTATTATTACAGACAGAACTAGCCTACTAGTAAGTCTAGCTAACATTCGTGAACTTGAACGATAGACATATGAAATTACACTTATACACTTACTTTACTTGACTTTTTTTTTTTTTAAATGGACTCTTTGAAATAATTTACAGGCTTCAGTAGGCACATAACGCTGAAGTCGAATCCTTCACTTCCTTTGTTTGGCTGTGCCCAATAGCACCGTTCCAAAATGAGGTGGATAGCTAAGACAAACCCTATCAGTTATAGAGCCTTTGACATGGAAGTCATAGAGACACCTACACAGAGAATTGACTATATTGACTATAGATCAACACAGTGTGGTGACACACCTATGTGTGTGTGTGTGTGTGTGTGTGTGTGTGTGTGTGTGTGTGTGTGTGTGTGTGTGTGTGTGTGTGTGTGTGTGTGTGTGTGTGTGTGTGTGTGTGTGTGTGTGTGTGTAGGTAACCCATGATAGAAGTCAGTATTCCACGTCCCTCCATGTCTGAGGACATCAGGGGATGATGTGGAAACTGGCCACTAGGGGGCAACAGTGAGCTCTTTTAGGGCATTGTGGGTGGGAATGGCAGATGGGTACAAGCATTTCCGTCTGGTTCCAAAGGTTGCATTTTCGAATCCAGCTGTAGAGAGTTGTTTTGCATATTTTTGTTTTATACTTATTCCAAACCTTAACCCTTACCTTAATCATTCTGAGTTAATGCCTAAACTTAACCTTGGAACGATACAGAGAATGAACCAAACACATGAGACTGTGAGAGCTTTTTGGAAGACGTGCATGTCCGAGGGGCTGGCAGTGGTTTCCCTGGCTGAGATAGATGGTCAATAGGGAGGGAGGAGATTAACGTTACTGGTCAGACCACATGATGATGAGCCCTGCGGTTACTGACTGGTCAGACATGTAAGAGAGTGCTGCCTCTTATGGGCCCAAGTCAAAAGTAATGCACTGTAAAGAGAATAGGTTGCCATTAGACACATATAGACACACACAAACACACAGTACACTACAGGCTTTGTGAACGTGGGAGATGAGGGAGGTGGAGATGGAGGTGTAGGTGGAGCAGGAGGTGGTGGGAATTAGAGGTGGAGGTGGAGGAGGAGGGAGGTGGAGGTGGAGGTGGAGGAGGAGGTAGGTAGAGGTGGAGGAGGAGGAGGAGGTGTAGGGAGGTGGAGATGGAGGAGGAGGTGGAGGAGGAGGTGGAGGGAGGTGGAGGTGGAGGTGGAGGAGGAGTAGGAGTTGGAGGTGTAGGAGGAGGTGGAGGGAGGTGGAGGTGGAGGAGGAGGTGGAGGGAGGTGGAGGTGGAGGAGGAGTAGGAGGTCGAGGTGTAGGGAGGGGTAGGTGGAGGAGGAGGTGGAGGGAGGTGGATGTGGAGGAGGAGGTGGAGGGAAGTGGAGGGAGGTGGAGGGAGGTGGATGTGGAGGAGGAGGTGGAGGGAGGTTTAGGTGGAGGAGGAGGTGGAGGGAGGTGGATGTGGAGGAGGAGGTGGAGGGAGGTGGAGGGAGGTGGATGTGGAGGAGGAGTAGAAGTTGGAGTTGGAGGAGGAGGTGGAGGGAGGTGGAGGTGGAGGTGGAGGAGGAGGTGGAGGGAGGTGGAGGAGGAGTAGGAGGTCGAGGTGGAGGTGGAGGAGTAGGAGGTGGAGGTGGTGGAGGAGGTGGATGTGGTGGAGGAGGTGGAGGAGGAGGTATAGGGAGGTGGAGGTGGAGGAGGAGTAGGAGATGGAGGTGTAGGGAGGTGTAGGTGGATGTTGAGGAGGTGGAGGGAGGTGGAGGTGGAGGAGGAGGAGTAGGAGGTGGAGGGAGGTGGAGGTGGAGGGAGGTGGATGTGGAGGAGGAAGTGGAGGGAGGTTGAGGGAGGTGGAGGGGGGTGGATGTGGGTGGAGGGAGGTGGATGTGGAGGTGGAGGATGGAGGGAGGTGGATGTGGAGGGAGGTGGATGTGGAGGTGGAGGTGGAGGGAGATGGATGTGGAGGAGGAGGTGGAGGGAGATGGAGGTGGAGGGAGGTGGAGGGAGGTGGATGTGGAGGAGGAGGTGGAGGGAGATGGAGGTGGAGGAGGAGGAGTAGGAGGTGGAGGGAGGTGGATGTGGAGGGAGGTGGAGGGAGGTGGATGTGGAGAAGGAGGTGGAGGAGGAGGTGGAGGGAGGTTCTATAATTGTGTGGTAGCATTTTATATGCAGTGTAATTCACAGCACACTCTCTGTGTCTCAAGACAACAGGGTGGCAGATTCTGATTCTGTTGTGTTGAACCCTGCTGTGCAAAGACGGCTGATGTACTGGGTGTTAGTGAGAAGGGAGAAAGCTTTAACGTAAGTGTGGGCTGTATATCGATATTCTGTATGTCTGTCCGTGATTTATGCAGTATGTATGTATATGATTAGCCTCTAGCAGGAATACATATGTATGCCAGGGTTGAGGTCAATTAGAGTTGAAGTCAGTCAATACACAAATTGATTTGATTTTCAAATCCAGATATGGAAACCCTTTTTAGATAAATAGCTTCTACTTTTTAGTTTATCTCTCACAGTTGAATTGTTCCTATGATAAAAAAGTACAGACCTCTACATGCTTTGTAAGTAGGGAAACCTGCAAAATCGCCAGTGTATCAAATACTTGTTTTCCCCACTGTACATGCCCGTCTGAAGTTTGCCAATGAACATCTGAATGATTCAGAGGACAACTAGGTGAAAGTGTTGTGGTCAGATGAGACCAAAATGGAGCTCTTTGGCCTCAACTCAACTCGCCGAGTTTGGAGGAGGAGGAATGCTGCCTATGACCCCAAGAACACCATCCCCACAGTCAAACATGGAGGTGGAAACAATATGCTTTGGGGGTGTTTTTTCTGCTAAGGGGACATGACAACTTCACCACATCAAAGGGATGATGGACGGGGCTATGTCCCGTCAAATCTTGGGTGAGAACCTCCTTCTCTCAGCCAGGACATTTAAAATGGGTCGTAGATGGGTATTCCAGCATTACAATGACCCAAAGCACACGGCCAAGGCAACAAAGAAGTGGCTCAAGAAGAAGCACATTAAGGTCCTGGAGTGGCTTAGCCAGATACTTAGCCAGATACTTATTCCCCTCATTAAAATGCAAATCAATTTATAACATTTTTGACATATGTTTTTCTGGATTATTTTGTTGTTATTCTGTCTCTCACTGTTCAAATAAACCGACCATTAAAATTATAGACTGATCAATCCTTTGCCAGTGGGCAAACGTACCAAATCAGCAGGGGATCAAATACTTTTTTCTCTCACTGTAATTGACCCCGAAACTGGTGTATGCATCTACTCTAGGGGGTGCTGTCGAAGCCATGTTAAGGATGGGTGGAATGGGATGATGGGCGTGAGTGTGTTGTTTAGGATGGGCTGTTGAAGCTGTGTGACAGATGGTAGGGATGAGACAGATGATTAGATGGATGAGGGGGATGAGAGGGATAAGAGGGATAAGACGGATGAAATGGATGAGATTGATTAGAGGGACGAGAGGGAGGAGACGGATGAGATGGATGAGATTGATTAGAGGGATGAGATGGATGAGATTGGTTAGAGGGATGAGAGGTAGGGGCCGGATGAGATTGATTAGAGGGATGGGAGGGGGGAGATGGATTAGATTGAATAAAGGAATGAGAAGGATGAGATGGAGGAGATGGATGAGATTGATTAGAGGGATAGGAGGGATGAGAGGGATGAGAGGGAGGAGATGGATAAAATGGATTAGATGGAAGAGATTGATTAGAGGGATGGGAGGGAGGAGATGGATGAGATTGATTAGAGGGATAGGAGGGATGAGAGGGATGAGAGGGAGGAGATGGATTAGATGGAAGAGATTGATTATAGGGATGGGAGGGAGGAGATGGATGAGATTGATTAGAGGGATAGGAGGGATGAGAGGGATGAGAGGGAGGAGATGGATTAGATGGAAGAGATTGATTAGAGGGATGGGAGGGAGGAGATGGATGAGATTGATTAGAGGGATAGGAGGGATGAGAGGGATGAGAGGGAGGAGATGGATGAGAGGGAGGAGATGGATGAGAGGGATGAGATGAATGGAAGGGAGGAGATGGATGAGATTGATTAGATGGAAGAGATTAATTATAGGGATGGGAGGGAGGAGATGGATGAGATTGATTAGAGGGATAGGAGAGATGAGAGGGATGAGAGGGAGGAGATGGATCAGATTGATTAGAGGGATGAGATGAATGGAAGGGATGGCAGAATGAGTTTGGGGGGTGTTATTCCCTCTCTCCCAGTTCGCTAGATGCTCTTGTTGCTTTGGAAACCGTGTAAATGGAAACCTAATGTTCAAGTCTCCCTGAATGTGTACCAAATAGCACCCTATTCCCAATAAAAGTGCACTATAAAGGAATAGGGTGCCATTTGGGAGTGTTTGCCTCTTTGGCCCAGTGCTCGTTAGGCAGAGAGCAGTAATAGATGTCAACAATCTGGCCTCCTCTTATTGTGTCAACATTAATCACTGCTCCTCTGGATACTGCCTGGACGTTGCCACACACACAGACACACACACACACACATGCGCGCGCGCACGCATGCACGCACACACACACATGCACACACACACACACACACACACACACGCACACGCACACACACACACACCGCTTAAGATTCAGTGCAGCCAGCCAGGTTCAGTGGGAGGCAGCTCTATCAATCTACTCTCCTCTGCTCCTCCCTCGTTACACTCCTCCTCCTCCTCTTTGCCCTGGCCTGGGCCCCTGTCCACTGACCGGTTAATCACTGACACTAATTACAACCCAAACGCCGCTCCATCAATGCAAATGAGAAACACACACGCACGCTCGCACACACACACACACACACACACACACACACACACACACACTCACACATACACACACACACATACACACACACACACACACACACACACTCTTCAACCTGGGAGACCCTACTTTCACCCAGCGAAAGGCCCACCATATGCCCTGTGCGCTGTGTGTGTGTGTTTCTGTGTGTATGTGTGTGTGTTTCTGTGTGTTTGCTGCCTTGGCTGGCTGCCTGCCACTTCCCAGAATGCCTTATAGATTAAAGGATGTGGGAGCAGCAGAGTGCAATTGACTCATTTACTTTTGGACTTTGATGGGCAGTTGGAGCGATTAATACTTGTCTACGTAGTTATTGTAAAAGATAGTTATTGTAAAAGATAGTTATTGTAAAAGGTAGTTATTGTAAAAGATAGTTATTGTAAAAGGTAGTTATTGTAAAATATAGTTATTATAAAAGGTAGTTATTGTAAAAGGTAGTTATTGTAAAAGGTAGTTATCGTAAAATATAGTTATTGTAAAAGGTAGTTATTGTAAAAGATACTTATGGTAAAAGGTAGTTATTGTAAAAGATAGTTATTATAAAAGGTAGTTATTGTAAAATATAGTTATTATAAAAGGTAGTTATTGTAAAAGGTAGTTATTGTAAAAGGCAGTTATTGTAAAAGATAGTTATTGTAAAAGGTAGTTATTGTAAAATATAGATATTATAAAAGGTAGTTATTGTAAAAGGTAGTTATTGTAAAAGGTAGTTATTGTAAAATATAGTTATTGTAAAAGGTAGTTATTGTAAAAGATAGTTATTGTAAAAGGTAGTTATTGTAAAAGGTAGTTATTGTAAAAGGTAGTTATTGTAAAAGATAGTTATTGTAAAAGATAGTTATTGTAAAAGATAGTTATTGTAAAATATGTGTTTGTATTGATGTAATGTAGTTTTCCATCTTATTCAAGCACCTGGGACATATTCATTAGGACCTGCGGTATCAAAACATTTTGCAATAGAAATTGTGTGTTTCTTATTGGACGAGTTCATTTAGTCTCACCCTGTTTCAGTCAGTTTTCTTTTGTTTGGTGCCTAGGGAATATACCCTATTTCTACCTGGTTGGTGCCTAGTGAATAGACCCTATTTCTACCTGGTTGGTGCCTAGGGAATATATACTATTTCTACTTGGTTGGTGCCTAGGGAATATATACTATTTCTACCTGGTTGGTGCCTAGGGAATATATACTATTTCTACGTGGCCTGTCATGGCCATTAAGAGAAGGTAGGGGAGAGCACATTGTAGCAAAACTCTTTCAACTGAAAATCTAAAACTAGTACCTCCCTGTTGTACTCTGATATACACACACACACACACACACACACACACACACACACACACACACACACACACACACACACACACACACACACACACACACACACACACACACACACACAAACACACACACACACACACACACAAACACACACACACACTCACTATATCAAATACATCTCCATGGTTCTCTGACCGGTTCTAGGTGGTTGTCTGATGAGTGTTCTAGATGGTTGTCTGATGGGTTCTAGATGGTTGTCTGATGGGTGTTCTAGATGGTTGTCTGATGGGTGTTCTAGATGGTTGTCTGATGGGTTCTAGATGGTTTTCTGGTGGGTGTTCTAGATGGCTGTCTGGTGGGTGTTCTATATGGTTGTCTGATGTGTTCTAGACAGTAGTCTGGTGGGTGTTCTAGATGGTTGTTTAATGGGTTCTAGATGGCTCCCTGGTGGGTGTTCTAGATGGTTGTCTGGTGGGTGTTCTAGATGGTTGTCTGATGGGTTCTAGATGGTTTTCTGGTGGGTGTTCTAGATGGCTGTCTGGTGGGTGTTCTAGATGGTTGTCTGATGTGTTCTAGACAGTAGTCTGGTGGGTGTTCTAGATGGTTGTTTGATGGGTTCTAGATGGCTGCCTGGTGGGTGTTCTAGATGGTTGTCTGGTGGGTGCTCTAGATTTTTGTCTGATGGGTTCTAGATGGTTGTCTGGTGTGTTCTAGGTGGATGTCTGGTGGGTGTTCTAGATGCTTGTCTGATGGGTTCTAGATGGTTGTCTGGTGTGTTCTAGGTGGATGTCTGGTGGGTGTTCTAGATGGTTGTCTGACGGGTTCTAGATGGTTGTCTGTTGTGTTCTAGATGGTTGTCTGGTGGGTTCTAGATGGTTGTCTGGTGGGTGTTTTAGATGTTTGTCGGGTGGGTGTTCTAAATGGTTGTCGGATGGGTGTTCTAGGTGGTTGTCTGGTGGGTGTTCTAGATGGTTGTCTGATGGGTTCTAGATGGTTGTCTGATGGGTTCTAGATGGTTGTCTGGTGGGTGTTCTAGATGGTTGTCTGGTGGGTTTTCTAGATGATTGTCTGGTGGGTGTTCTAGATGGTTGTCTGGTGGGTTCTAGATGGTTGTCTAGTTTGTGTTCTAGATGGTTGTCTGGTGGGTTCTAGATGGTTGTCTGGTGGGTTTTCTAGAATGTTGTCTGGTGGGTTTTCTAGATGGTTGTCTGTTGTGTTCTAGATGGTTTTCTTGTGGTTGCTCTAAAGGGTTGTTTGTTGGGTTCTAGATGACTGGCTTCGTCCCCTTTGACTTAAAAAGGACCCGAGTTGCTCCCCTCCTCAAGCAATCAACACTTGACTCATCTGATGTCAAACGGCTTGTATCCATTCTTTCTTTGCTTTCCAAAACACTCCGATCAGCTTTCTTGTTATCTCTGACAGAACAATCTTCTTGACCCAACCAGTCAAGACGGGTCACTCAACCGAGACTGCTCTCCCTGTGTCACGGAGGTTCCCCACACTGCCAAAGTTGACTCTCTCTTCTCTGTTCTCATCCTCCTAGATCTATCTGCTGACTCCGATACTGTGAACCATCAGATCCTCCTCTCCACCCTCTCAGGGCTGGGTGTCTCAGGCTCTATCAGATCCTCCTCTCCACCCTCTCAGGGCTGGGTGTCTCAGGCTCTATCAGATCCTCCTCTCCACCCTCTCAGGGCTGGATGTCTCAGGCTCTATCAGATCCTCCTCTCCATCCTATCAGGGCTGGGTGCCTCAGGCTCTATCAGATCCTCCTCTCCACCCTCTCAGGGATGGGTGTCTCAGGCTCTATCAGATCCTCCTCTCCATCCTATCAGGGCTGGGTGTCTCAGGCTCTATCCGAT
Organism: Oncorhynchus kisutch; assembly: GCF_002021735.2. Taxonomy (NCBI): domain Eukaryota; kingdom Metazoa; phylum Chordata; class Actinopteri; order Salmoniformes; family Salmonidae; genus Oncorhynchus; species Oncorhynchus kisutch. The sequence goes on along the minus strand of NC_034198.2, from coordinate 36,720,554 downwards.
CCTCCTCTCCACCCTCTCAGGTCTGGGCGTCTCAGGCTCTATCAGATCCTTCTCACCACCCTCTCAGGGCTGGGTGTCCCAGGCTCTGCACACTCTTGGAATGCATCCTACCTGGAAGTTCGCTCCTACTAGGTGACATGTGTCTGCACCACGTACTCTCACTACTGGTGTCCCCCAGGGCTCCATTCTAGGCTCTGTTCTCTTGTCTCTATACACCAAGACACTTGTCTCCATCATGTTCTCACATGGTCTCTTCTATCATTGCTATGCGGATGACACTCAATTACTTTTCTCCTTCCCACATTCTGACACCCAGGTGGCGACACGCATCACTGCAGGCCTGGCAGATATCTCAGCTTGGATGTCGGCCCACCACCTCAAGCTCATCCTCGACAAGAAGGAACTGTTCTTCCTCCCGGGGATAGCATGCCAGGTCAAAGACCTTTCCATCACGGTTGACAACTCCACAGTGTCGCACTCCCAGAGTGCAAAGAAGCTTGTCGTGAGCCTGGACAACACCCTGTCATTCTCTGCAAACATCAAAGCACTGATTCGCTCCTGCAGGTTCATGCTCTACAACATCTGTAGAGTACAACCCTACCTCACACAGGAAGTGGCGCAGGTCCTAATCTAGGCACTCGTCATCTCCCGCCTGGACTACTGCAACTCACTGTTGTTCCCCGCTTGTTCCATCAAACCCGCAGCACCCCGTCTGGTTTTCAACCTTCCCAAGTTCCCTCATGTCACCCCGCTCGTCCACACACTCCACTGGCTTCCAGTCGAAGCTTGCATCCATTACTAGACCATGGTGGTTACCTACAGAACAGCAAGCGGAGCTGCCTCTACCTTCAGGCTATTCTCAAACCCTACACCCCAACCCTAGCACTCTGTTCTGCCATAGGTCTCTTGGACCTCCCACCCCTACGGGAGGGCAGCTCCCGCTCAGCCCAGTCCAACCTCCAATAAAGTTCCAGACACTTGTAGAATCTGTGCATTTCTGTACTTTTCGACTTTTCTTTGGTGATATTTTGACTTTTGTTAGTAAATATACAGAAACAACCTATCAGCTCATCATTGTGTCTATTTGCCCAAGCATTGGCTGTAGTCCAAATATCCCTGTATAGTATAGGCACCAGTCATCAACCAAATATCCCTGTATAGTACAGGCACCAGTCATCAACCAAATATCCCTGTATAGTATAGGCACCAGTCATCAACCAAATATCCCTGTATAGTACAGGCACCAGTCATCAACCAAATATCCCTGTATAGTATAGTATAGTATAGTACAGTACAGTACAGTACAGTATAGTATAGTATAGTATAGTATAGTATAGTATAGTATAGTATAGTATAGTATAGTATAGTATAGGCACCAGTCATCAACCAACTACTCCTGTTTCATAGACTTCTGTATGGTCTCATGGACTACACATTAAACATACCATTCTGGAGGCAGCAGAGAGTGGCTGCGTGTGTGTGTGTGTGTGTGTGTGTGTGTGTGTGTGTGTGTTGTGTGTGTGTGTGTGTGTGTGTGTGTGTGTACGTGTGTGTGTGTGTGTGTGTGTGTGTGTGTGTGTGTGTGTGTGTGTGTACGTGTGTGTGTGTGTGTGCATGCTTGTGCACGTGTGTGTGTGTGTGTGTACGTGTGTGTGTGTGTGTGTGTGTGTGTACGTGTGCGTATGTGTGCATGCTTGTGCACGTGTGTGTGTGTGTGTGTGTGTGTGTGTGTGTGTGTGTGTGTACGTGTGCGTGTGTGTCAGGTGTGTGTAGAGTCATTGAATGTTGCTGTGCTTTAGAGTTGGTCGTGAAAGGCTTACGGCTCTAGTGTTAAACACGATGCAGACACACAACCCATATTACCTCTTTGCCTTCAGTATTACCTCTTTACCTTCAGTATTACCTCTTTACCTTCAGTATTACCTCTTTACCTTCAGTATTACCTCTTTACCTTCAGTATTACCTCATCAAGTGGTCAGTGACCTTGAATCTATGGAATGATCTAGAACAGGGCAGCCCAACTCTCTTCCTGGAGATCTACTCTCCTGTATGTTTTCAGTCCAACCCTCTTCCTGGAGATCTACTGTCCTGTATGTTTTCAGTCCAACCCTCTGCCTGGAGATCTACTGTCCTGTAGGTTTTCAGTCCAACCCTCTGCCTGGAGATCTACTCTCCTGTAGGTTTTCAGTCCATCTCTCTTCCTGGAGATCTACTCTCCTGTAGGTTTTAAGTCCAACCCTCTGCCTGGAGATCTACTGTCCTGTAGGTTTTCAGTCCAACCCTCTGCCTGGAGATCTACTGTCCTGTACTGTCCTAAAACCTACAGGACAGTAGATCTCCAGGCAGAGGGTTGGACTGAAAACCTACAGGACAGTAGATCTCCAGGAAGAGGGTTGGACTGAAAACCTACAGGACAGTAGATCTCCAGGAAGAGGGTTGGGCTGAAAACCTACAGGACAGTAGATCTCCAGGAAGAGGGTTGGACTGAAAACCTACAGGACAGTAGATCTCCAGGAAGAGAGTTGGACTGAAAACCTACAACACAGTAGATCTCCAGGAAGAGAGTTGGGCTGCCCTGATCTAGAACATTCACCCACACTCAGACACTCCACCCTGCCTTACAACAACATACAACGTTGTAATCAGTAGTGGTCTCTCTACTGGCTGTGTCTCCAGAACTTTATTTACCGAATACCTTCCTGTATATCTCACACACAGTGGGCCATATGTTTGTGCCAGAGATATTTATATGGACATGATGTCTGGGTGTGTCTGTTTAAGTTTGAGTTTTTTCTTGATTGTTATCCCTCTATCTGTTTCTCAAGATGTTTCCATGCTAGCCTGTTTCCAGCAGAGAGATGTCGGTAGAGTATGATGTGTGTGATTTCAGGTTTGTGTGTGTGTGAATGTGATCGTGTATGAATTAGGCAAACAGACAGGTGAGAATGTAAGAGGGACGTTTACCCTCTGCTGCCGGCCAGGAAGCTGGAGGTCAACTGAGCATTTTGATTGGATGAAAAGTCCCTGGAGCTAATCAAAATGCCCCGTTAGAGACCATCTGTGCGTTAGTTAAGGTGTGTTTCTGTTGTTGTTTTTGTTTGTCTGTTTCTCCCTCTGTGTGGAAAAATCATTCAGAAGTGTGGCCAATCTTCTGGTGAGTCTGTGTGTGTGTGTGTGTGTGTGTGTGTGTGTGTGTGTGTGTGTGTGTGTGTGTGTGTGTGTGTGTGTGTGTGTGTGTGTGTGTGTGTGTGTGTGTGTGTGTGTGTGTGTGTGTGTGTTAGTGTAAAATTGGGGAATATGGAGGAGAGCCGAAAGGTGAAGTGATGTCTCTGTTAAGTTTTAACTCCTTAGGATTTCTAATATCCACAACATGAGATGTTACTAGCAAGTACTGTAAATAGTCTCTCTCTCTCTCCCCTCTCTCTCTCTCTCTCTCTCTCTCTCTCTCTCTCTCTCTCTCCCCTCTCTCTCTCTCTCTCTCTCTCTCCCTCTCTCTCTCTCCACCCCCCCACTCTCTCTCTCTCTCTCTCTCTCTCTCTCTCTCTCTCTCTCTCCCTCTCTCTCTCTCTCTCTCTCTCTCCTCTCTCTCTCTCTCTCTCTCTCTCTCTCTCCCTCTCTCTCTCTCTCTCTCTCTCTCTCTCTCTCTCTCTCTCTCCCTCTCTCCCCCCTCCCCCCCCCCCCCTCTCTCTCTCTCTCTCTCTCTCTCTCTCTCTCTCTCTCTCGCTCTCTCTCTCTCTCAGCCAGATACACCAATTAGCAGCATAAGACAACCTCTCTGTTGCGAAAACAGTACAGTTAAATGATCCACCCTAAATAGCATCGCGGCCCCCCCCCTGCCTGGGAATGAATGGAACATGGATGCGTTGTTGTGCAGCAGGACGATCGACTCTCTCTACCTGGCCATCTGCAGCCGGCCCAGCCCAGCACAGCAGGGAAAAGGGAAACGAGGTCAGGCAGGCTTTTGAAGCAAGGGGAGACAAGGCACCATGCAGAGACTAGAATACTCACATTGAAAGGCAATCAACAGAAATAGCACCGTCATAGTTAATGAAGACTCGGTTGCGATTGAAAGAATGAGGCATAAGGAATTCACATTGTGAATATTAATTCGTCCCAAATTGCACCCCATTTCCTTTGTAGTTAAGTGTGGAATGCACACTCCGTTGACTGGTGGGAGTGGAATGGGTTGGGCAGGTGTGGGGTCTCCTAGGCATATTCTAGACCAAGTTGGCTGGACTCAATCAGTGACTCTAATATTTTTTTACATCTTATTTCACTCTTATTTAACCAGGTAGACTAGTTGAGAACAAGTTCTCGTTTATGACTGTGACCTGGCCAAGATAAAGCAAAGCAGTGTGACACAAACAACAACACAGAGTTACACATGGAATTAACAAACATGCAGTCAATAACACAGTAGAAAAGTCTATATACAGTGTGTGCAAATGAGGTAGGATAAGGGAGGTAAGGCAATAAATAGGTCATAGTGGCGAAATATTTACAATATGGCAATTAAACACTGGAGTGATAGATGTGCAGAAGATGAATGTGCAAGTAGAGATACTGGGGTGCAAAGGAGCAAGATACATAAATATATACAGTATGGGGATGAGGAAGATGGGCTATTTACAGATGAGCTATGTACAGGTGCAGTGATCTGTGAGCTGCTCTGACAGCTGGTGCTTAAAGCTAGTGAGGGAGATATCAGTCTCCAGCTTCAGTGATTTTTTAAGTTCATTCCAGTCATTGACAGCAGAGAACTAGAAGGAGAGGAGGCCAAAGAAAGAATTGGCTTTGGGGATGACCAGTGAGATATACCTGCTGGAGCGTGTACGGGTGGGTGCTGCTATCATGACCAGTGAGCTGAGATAAGGTGGGGCTTTACCTAGCAGAGACTTGTAGATGACATGGAGCCAGTAGGTTTGGCGACGAGGGTGAAGCGAGGACCAGCAAAAAGAGCACACAGATCGCAGTGGTGGATAATAGTAGTATAGTATATGAGGCTTTGGTGACTTAACGGATGGCACTGTGATCCAATTTGTTGAGAAGAATGTTGGAGGCTATTTTGTAAATGACATCGTCGAAGTCGAGGATCTGTAGGATGGTCAGTTTTACGAGGGTATGTTTGGCAGCATAAGTAAAGGATGCTTTGTTGCGAAATAGGAAGCCGATTCTAGATTTAATTTTGGATTGGGGATGTTTAATGTGAGGCTGGAAGGAGAGTTTACAGTCTAACCAGACACCTAGGTATTTGTAGTTGTCCACATATTCTAAGTCAGAACCGTCCAGAGTAGTGATGCTTGACGGGCGGGCAGGTGAGGGCAGTGATCGGTTTGAAGAGCATGCATTTAGTTTTACTTGCATTTAAGAGCAGTTGGAGGCCACGGAAGGAGAGTTGTATGGAATTGAAGCTCAAATCAATTAAAGGATGAATGCCCACAAACATTTGGACCGTACTGTACTAAGTTCTCGGAGAGGAAGAAAATATGGAGATTGGGCAAAAAGTGCAGTTGGAAAGAACAGGGGGAATAACACACAACATGGAGGAGAGAGAAAGGAAGAGGAGGGAGAAAGGGAAGAGGAGAGAGAAAGAGAAGAAGAGCGAGAAAGGGAAGAGGAGAGGAGAGAGAAAGGGAAGAAGAGAGAGAAAGGGAATAAGAGAGAGAAAGAGAAGAGGAGAGATAAAGGGAAGAGGAGAGAGAAAGAGAAGAAGAGAGAGAGAAGAGAAGAGAAGAGATAAAGGGAAGAAGAGAGAGAAAGAGAAGAGAGAGAAAGGGAAGAAGAAGAGAGAGAAAGGGAAGAAGAGAGAGAAAGGGAAGAAGAGAGAGAAAGATAGGAGAGAGAAAGAGAAGAAGAGAGAGAAAGGGAAGAAGAGAGAGAAAGGGAAGAAGAGAGAGAAAGGGAAGAGGAGAGAGAAAGGGAAGAAGAGAGAGAAAGGGAAGAAGAGAGAGAAAGGGAAGAGGAGAGAGAAAGGGAAGAAGAGAGAGAAAGGGAAGAAGAGAGAGAAAGAGAGGAGGAGAGAGAAAGAGAAGAAGAGAGAGAAAGGGAAGAGGAGAGAGAAAGAGAAGAAGAGAGAGAAAGGGAAGAGGAGAGAGAAAGGGAAGAAGAGAGAGAAAGAGAAGAAGAGAGAGAAAGGGAAGAAGAGAGAGAAAGGGAAGAAGAGAGAGAAAGGGAAGAGGAGAGAGAAAGGGAAGAGGAGAGAGAAAGGGAAGAGGAGAGAGAAAGGGAGAAGAAGGGAGAGAGAGGGAGAAGGAAACACATAGGTTTATATAGACAGAGAGAGAGAGAGAGAGAGAGATGAGGTCAAGGAAATGCAGTGGTGGAAAAGTACCCAATTGTCATACTTGAGAAAAAGTAAGTATAACTTAATAGAAAATGACTCAAGTAAAAGTGAAAGTCACCCAGGAAATACTAACCGATCGCTGCAGCTGTACATAGTCTATTGGTAAATAGCCCACCCTTTTCACCTACCTCATCCCCATACTGTTTTTATTTATTTACTTTTCTGCTCTTCTGCACACCAATATCTCTACCTGTACATGACCATCTGATCATTCATCACTCCAGTGTTAATCTGCAAAATTGTAATTATTTGCCTACCTCCTCATGCCTTTTGCACACATTGTATATAGACCCCCCCTTTGTTTTCTACTGTGTTATTGACTTGTTAATTGTTTACTCCATGTGTAACTCTTTGTTGTCTGCTCACACTGCTATGCTTTATCTTGGCCAGGTCGCAGTTGCAAATGAGAACTTGTTCTCAACTAGCCTACCTGGTTAAATAAAGGTGTTCTCAACTGGCCTACCTGGTTAAATAAAGGTGTTTCTCAACTGGCCTACCTGGTTAAATAAAGGTGTGTTCTCCAACTAGCCTACCCTGGTTAAATAAAGGTGTTCCCAACTAGCCTACCTGGTAAATAAAGGTGTTCTCAACTAGCCTACTGGTTAAATAAAGGTGTTCTCAACTAGCCTACCTGGTTAAATAAAGGTGTTCTCAACTAGCCTACCTGGTTAAATAAAGGTGTTCTCAACTAGCCTTACCTGGTTAAATAAGGTGTTCTCAACTAGCCTACCTGGTTAACTAAAGGTGTTCTCAACTAGCCTACCTGGTTAAATAAAGGTGTTCTCAACTAGCCTACCTGGTTAAATAAGGTGTTCTCAACTAGCCTACCTGGTTAAATAAAGGTGTTCTCAACTAGCCTACCTGGTTAAATAAGGTGTTCTAACTATTCCTATCTCAACTAGCCTACCTGGTTAAATAAAGGTGTTCTCAACTAGCCTACCTGGTTAAATAAAGGTGTTCTCAACTAGCCTACCTGGTTAAATAAAGGTGTTCTCAACTAGCCTACCCTGGTTAATAAAGGTGTTCTCAACTAGCCTACCTGGTTAAATAAAGGTGTTCTCAACTAGCCTACCTGGTTAAATAAAGGTGTTCTCAACTAGCCTACCTGGTTAAATAAAGGTGTTCTCAACTAGCCTACCTGGTTAAATAAAGGTGTCTCAACTAGCCTACCTGGTTAAATAAAGGTGTTCTCAACTAGCCTACCTGGTAAATAAAGGTGTTCTCAAACTAGCCTACCTGGTTAAATAAAGGTGTTCTCAACTAGCCTACCTGGTTAATAAAGGTGTTCTCAACTAGCCTACCTGGTTAATAAAGGTGTTCTCAACTAGCCTACCTGGTTAAATAAAGTGTTCTCAACTAGCCTACCTGGTTAAATAAAGGTGTTCTCAACTAGCCTACCTGGTTAAATAAAGGTGTTCTCAACTAGCCTACCTGGTTAAATAAAGGTGTTCTCAACTAGCCTACCTGGTTAAATAAAGGTGTTCTCAACTAGCCTACCTGGTTAAATAAAGGTGTTCTCAACTAGCCTACCTGGTTAAATAAAGGTGTTCTCAACTAGCCTACCTGGTTAAATAAAGGTGTTCTCAACTAGCCTACCTGGTTAAATAAAGGTGTTCTCAACTAGCCTACCTGGTAAATAAAGGTGTTCTCAACTAGCCTACCTGGTTAAATAAAGGTGTTCTCAACTAGCCTACCTGGTTAAATAAAGGTGTTCTCAACTAGCCTACCTGGTTAAATAAAGGTGTTCTCAACTAGCCTACCTGGTTAAATAAAGGTGTTCTCAACTAGCCTACCTGGTTAAATAAAGGTGTTCTCAACTAGCCTACCTGGTTAAATAAAGGTGTTCTCAACTAGCCTACCTGGTTAAATAAAGGTGTTCTCAACTAGCCTACCCTGGTTAAATAAAGGTGTTCTCAACTAGCCTACCTGGTTAAATAAAGGTGTTCTCAACTAGCCTACCTGGTTAAATAAAGGTGTTCTCAACTAGCCTACCTGGTTAAATAAAGGTGTTCTCAACTAGCCTACCTGGTTAAATAAAGGTGTTCTCAACTAGCCTACCTGGTTAAATAAAGGTGTTCTCAACTAGCCTACCTGGTTAAATAAAGGTGTTCTCAACTAGCCTACCTGGTTAAATAAAAGGTGTTCTCAACTAGCCTACCTGGTTAAATAAAGGTGTTCTCAACTAGCCTACCTGGTTAAATAAAGGTGTTCTCAACTAGCCTACCTGGTTAAATAAAGGTGTTCTGAACTAGCCTACCTGGTTAAATAAAGGTGTTCTCAACTAGCCTACCTGGTTAAATAAAGGTGTTCTCAACTAGCCTACCTGGTTAAATAAAGGTGTTCTCAACTAGCCTACCTGGTTAAATAAAGGTGTTCTCAACTAGCCTACCTGGTTAAATAAAGGTGTTCTGAACTAGCCTACCTGGTTAATAAAGGTGTTCTCAACTAGCCTACCTGGTTAAATAAAGGTGTTCTCACTAGCCTACCTGGTTAAATAAAGGTGTTCTGCAACTAGCCTACCTGGTTAAATAAAGGTGTTCTCAACTAGCACCTGGTAACTAAAGGTTCTCAATAGCCTACCTGGTTAATAAAGGTGTTCTCAACTAGCCTACCTGGTTAAATAAAGGTGTTCTCAACTAGCCTACCTGGTTAAATAAAGGTGTTCTCAATAGCCTACCTGGTTTTAATAACAGGTGTTCTCAATAGCCTACCTGGTTAAATAAGTGTTCTCTACTAGCCTACCTGGTTAAATAAAGGTGTTCTCAACTAGCCTACCTGGTTAAATAAAGGTGTTCTGAACTAGCCTACCTGGTTAAATAAAGGTGTTCTGAACTAGCCTACCTGGTTAAATAAAGGTGTTCCCAACTAGCCTACCTGGTTAAATAAAGGTGTTCCCAACTAGCCTACCTGGTAAAATAAAGGTGTTCTCAACTAGCCTACCTGGTTAATAAAGGTGTTCCCAACTAGCCTACCTGGTTAAATAAAGGTGAAATAAAAAAATAAAAATAAAAAATACACTTATTGAGTCAAAGTCTAAAAGTATTTGTTTTTAAGTATCAAAGTAAATGTAATTGATCAAATATCCTGAAATATCAAAAGTAAAAGTAAAATTATTTAAAATTCCATATGTTAAGCAAACCATTTCCTTGTTTTTTTTTCATTTACAGATAGCCAGGGGCACAGTCCAACACTCAGACATCATTTACAAACAAAGCATGTGTGTTTATTCCTCCAGATCAGAGGCAGTAGAGATGAGCAGGGGTGTTCTCTTGATTAGTGTGTGAATTAAACAATGTTCCTGCCCTGCTAAGCATTCAAAATTAGACAAGTACTTTTGGGTGAGAGAGAAAATGTATGGAGTAAAAAAGTACATTATTTTCTTTAGGAATGTAGTAATATTGTAGTAATAATAAAGTCAAGTACAGATACCCCTCAAAAAACTCCTTAAGTAGTACTTTAAAGTATTTTCACTGAAGTACTTTTACAGCACTGAGGAAATGGGCAGGGAGAAAGAGAACGGTACAGCAAGACGAAGAGATGGAGAAACAGAGTGCCAGAAAAGTGACAGAGAAGGATGGAGAGATGGAGAAACAGAGTGCCAGAAAAGTGACAGAGAAGGATGGAGAGATGGAGAAAGAGAGGGCCAGAAAAGTGACAGAGAAGGATGGAGAGATGGAGAAACAGAGTGCCAGAAAAGTGACAGAGAAGGATGGAGAGATGTCCCCCCCTTTCCTTGTTAGTGACTGTAGCTGTGCCTTTCTCTCCTTGGGTAGACATGTCAGCAGCAACGGGGACAAGCTGTTCTCCCAGCTGATAAATATTCTGGCACTCTGTGTCTGACAGCCCGGGCTGGCCACGCAGGGATAGGGATGGACAGGCTGCATGGCCTGCGTGTATGTGTGTGAACGAGGGGGAGATGGTGCACGTGTGTGTGTGTGTGTGTGTGTGTGTGTGTGTGTGTGTGTGTGTGTGTGTGTGTGTGTGTGTGTGTGTGTGTGTGTGTGTGTGTGTGTGTGTGTGTGTGTGTGCGTGTGCGTGTGCGTGTGTGAGTGAGTGTGTGATTGTGTGAGTGAGTGAGTGAGTGAGTGATAGCCCGGTCCTCTTATGGTGCAGGAGCCGTCCTAAGACAATCCTTACGGGTGGAGACCAGTCCAGTCTGTGTACCGTCACCTCTCCACTAGACCTTCACCCCTCCACTAGACCAGTCTGTTAAACTAGATCTTCACCCCTCCAATAGATCAGTCTGTGAAACTAGACCTTCACCCCTCCACTAGACCTTCACCCCTCCACTAGACCAGTCTGTGAAACTAGACCTTCACCCCTCCACTAGACCAGTCTGTGAAACTAGACCTTCACCCCTCCACTAGACCTTCACCCCTCCACTAGACCTTCACCACTCCACTAGACCTTCACCCCTCCACTAGACCTTCACCCCTCCACTAGACCTTCACCCCTCCACTAGACCTTCACCCCTCCACTAGACCTTCACCCCTCCACTAGAGCTTCACCCCTCCACTAGATCTTCACCCCTCCACTAGACCTTCACCCCTCCACTAGACCTTCACCCCTCCACTAGAGCTTCACCCCTCCACTAGATCTTCACCCCTCCACTCGACCAGTCCAGTCTGTTAAACTAGACTTTCACCCCTCCAGTAGACCAGTCTGTGAAACTAGATCTTCACCCCTCCACTAGACCTTCACCCCTCCACTAGACCTTCACCCCTCCACTAGACCTTCACCCCTCCACTAGAGCTTCACCCCTCCACTAGATCTTCACCCCTCCACTAGACCTTCACCCCTCCACTCGACCAGTCCAGTCTGTTAAACTAGACTTTCACCCCTCCAGTAGACCAGTCTGTGAAACTAGATCTTCACCCCTCCACTAGACCTTCACCCCTCCACTAGACCTTCACCCCTCCACTAGAGCTTCACCCCTCCACTAGATCTTCACCCCTCCACTAGACCTTCACCCCTCCACTCGACCAGTCCAGTCTGTTAAACTAGACTTTCACCCCTCCAGTAGACCAGTCTGTGAAACTAGACCTTCACACCTCCACTAGACCTTCACCCCTCCACTAGACCTTCACCCCTCCACTAGACCTTCACCCCTCCACTAGACCTTCACCCCTCCACTAGACCTTCACCCCTCCACTAGACCTTCACCCCTCCACTAGACCTTCACCCCTCCACTAGACCTTCACCCCTCCACTAGACCTTCACCCCTCCACTAGACCTTCACCCCTCCACTAGACCTTCACCCCTCCACTAGATCTTCACCCCTCCACTAGACCTTCACCCCTCCACTCGACCAGTCCAGTCTGTTAAACTAGACTTTCACCCCTCCAGTAGACCAGTCTGTGAAACTAGACCTTCACCCCTCCACTAGACCTTCACCCCTCCACTAGACCTTCACCCCTCCACTAGACCTTCACCCCTCCACTAGACCTTCACCCCTCCAGTAGACCAGTCTGTGAAACTAGACCTTCACCCCTCCACTAGACCTTCACCCCTCCACTAGGACCTTCACCCCTCCACTAGACCTCACCCCTCCACTAACCTTCACCCCTCCACTAGACCTTCACCCCACCCACTAGACCTTCACCCCTCCACTAGACCTTCACCCCTCCACTAGACCTTCACCCCTCCACTAGACCTTCACCCCTCCACTAGACCTTCACCCCTCCACTAGACCTTCACCCCTCCACTAGAACCAGCATGTTTTCAGAACTTTTATTTCCCCGACTGATCAAAACCCGTTTTTCTCACGGCTCTCTCGTCTCTGCAGCAGACGCACAGTGATCAATATGTTTGGAACATCAAATCACAATAAAAATCTAAGTATTAAATCTCAATTCATATAGAATAGTGAGAATCACAATTACATGAGAATCACAATTACATGAGAACACAATTACATGTTGTATCGTGAGAATCGTAATACATATCGACTTGAGAGAATCGTGACAATCGCAAAACATATCGGGAGGAATAAGTATCGTGATAATATACATATACATATATATATATGTATATTATCACGATACTTAGAGAGAGATAGAGCGATGAGAAAGGAGAGAGAGAAGGAGAGAGAGAAAAGAGTCTGCATGCCAGCCTGCCAGCCAGCTGACATGCACACCCCCCTTCCTTTCCCTCCTTCCATCCATCCCCGTCTCCCTCAAAAGCAAGTGTCCACCAAATGAGAAGAGAGAGGATATTTATAGAAAGATAAGATGAAGGAGGGAAGGTGCCTCTGGTTTGGTGGACATTACTATGTTTATTATTTCTCTGTCTGCTTTGGTCCTTCTTCCAACACAGTCTGTTCCCCTAGTCCACTAATGTCTGGAGTCTGTTCCCCTAGTCCACTAATGTCTGGAGTCTGTTCCCCTAGTCCACTAATGTCTGGAGTCTGTTCCCCTAGTCCACTAATGTCTGGAGTCTGTTTCCCTAGTCCACTAATATCTGGAGTCTGTTCCCCTAATCCACTAATGTCTGGAGTCTGTTTCCCTAGTCCACTAATGTCTGGAGTCTGTTTCCCTAGTCCACTAATATCTGGAGTCTGTTCCCCTAATCCACTAATGTCTGGAGTCTGTTTCCCTAGTCCACTAATATCTGGAGTCTGTTTCCCTAGTCCACTAATATCTGGAGTCTGTTTCCCTAGTCCACTAATGTCTGGAGTCTGTTTCCCTAGTCCACTAATGTCTGGAGTCTGTTCCCCTAGTCCACTAATATCTGGAGTCTGTTACCCTAGTCCACTAATGTCTGGAGTCTGTTCCCCTAGTCCACTAAAGTCTGGAGTCTGTTTCCCTAGTCCACTAATATCTGGAGTCTGTTCCCCTAGTCCACTAATGTCTGGAGTCTGTTTCCCTAGTCCACTAATGTCTGGAGTCTGTTTCCCTAGTCCACTAATATCTGGAGTCTGTTTCCCTAGTCCACTAATGTCTGGAGTCTGTTTCCCTAGTCCACTAATGTCTGGAGTCTGTTCCCCTAGTCCACTAATATCTGGAGTCTGTTACCCTAGTCCACTAATGTCTGGAGTCTGTTCCCTTAGTCCACTAATATCTGGAGTCTGTTCTCCTAGTCCACTAATATCTGGAGTCTGTACCCCTAGTCCACTAATGTCTGGAGTCTGTTCCCCTAGTCCACTAATATCTGGAGTCTGTACCCCTAGTCCACTAATGTCTGGAGTCTGTTTCCCTAGTCCACTAATGTCTGGAGTCTGTTCCCCTAGTCCACTAATATCTGGAGTCTGTTCCCCTAGTCCACTAATATCTGGAGTCTGTTCCCCTAGTCCACTAATACCTGGAGTCTGTTCCCCTAGTCCACTAATATCTGGAGTCTGTACCCCTAGTCCACTAATTACTAGAGTTCTATGTTGTCCTGTCCTCTTTCAAACTAAAAAGGCTTAACTCATATAGGGACTTGAATGAGAGTGAGGAAAGGAGGAAAATGGAGAGACAGAGAAAGTAAGAAAACGAGAGAAGGGGAGGGAGAGAAGGGGAGGGAGAGAGGGGAGGGAGAGAAGGAAGAGGGAGAGAAGGGGAGGGAGAGAAGGGGAGGGAGAGAAGGGGAGGGAGAGAAGGAAGAGGGAGAGAAGGGGAGGGAGAGAAGGGGAGGGAGAGAAGGGGAGGGGGAGAAGGGGACGGAGAGAAGGGGAGGGAGAGAAGGAAGAGGGAGAGAAGGGGAGGGAGAGAAGGGGAGGGAGAGAAGGAAGAGGGAGAGAAGGGGATGGAGAGAAGGGGAGGGAGAGAAGGGGAGGGAGAGAAGGAAGAGGGAGAGAAGGGGAGGGAGAGAAGGGGAGGGAGAGAAGGAAGAGGGAGAGAAGGGGAGGGAGAGAAGGGGAGGGAGAGAAGGGGAGGGAGAGAAGGGGAGGGAGAGAAGGAAGAGGGAGAGAAGGGGAGGGAGAGAAGGGGAGGGAGAGAAGGGGAGGGAGAGAAGGAAGAGGGAGAGAAGGGGAGGGAGAGAAGGGGAGGGAGAGAAGGAAGAGGGAGAGAAGGGGAGGGAGAGAAGGGGAGGGAGAGAAGGGGAGGGAGAGAAGGGGAGGGAGAGAAGGAAGAGGGAGAGAAGGGGAGGGAGAGAAGGGGAGGGAGAGAAGGAAGAGGGAGAGAAGGGAGGGAGAGAAGGGGAGGGAGAGAAGGGGAGGGAGAGAAGGGAGGGAGAGAAGGAAGAGGGAGAGAAGGGGAGGGAGAGAAGGGGAGGGAGAGAAGGGGAGGGAGAGAAGGGGAGGGAGAGAAGGAAGAGGGAGAGAAGGGGAGGGAGAGAAGGGGAGGGAGAGAAGGGGAGGGAGAGAAGGGGAGGGAGATTTTTTTTTCAAGTATGACAATTGAGTACTTTTTCCACCACTGTACTTAAATAAGTACATTGAAAACTAGATACTTATATACTGTTATTCAAGTGATGTTTCCCTGGCTGACTTTTACTTTTACTTGAGTCATTTTCTATTAATGTGACTTTACCTCGACTGAAGTATAACTGTTGAGTACTTGTTCCACCACTGCCTAGGCGTCTCCGGTACACGCCCTCTATTCAATGGAATGTGTTGAGCCCTCTATTCAATGGAATGTGTTGAGCCCTCTATTCAATGGAACGTGTTGAGCTTATATTCAATGGAACGTGTTGAGCCATCTGTTCATTGGAATGTGTTGAGCCTTCTATTCAATGGAATGTGTTGAGCCTTCTATTCATTGGAATGTGTTGAGCCCTCTATTCAATGGAACGTGTTGAGCCCTCTATTAAATGGAATGTGTTGAGCCCTCTGTTCATTGGAACGTGTTGAGCCCTCTGTTCATTGGAACGTGTTGAGCCCTCTGTTCATTGGAACGTGTTGACAGCTGGAGAAATTGCTTGAGCAGCGCTGAGAATTCAAAAAGTATGAAAGCCAACGGTGCAATATTCTAGAACACTGCTGTGTGTACCCTTACACGTTTTGGACTATGTCATTTTAGTCTCTCTCTCTCTCTCTCTCTCTCTCTCTCTCTCTCTCTCTGTCTCTCTCTCTCTCTCTGTCTCTCTCTGTCTCTCTCTGTGTCTCTCTCTGTCTCTCTCTCTCTCTCTCTGTCTCTCTCTCTCTCTCTCTCTGTCTCTCTGTGTGTCTCTCTCTGTCTCTCTCTGTCTCTGTCTCTCTCTCTGTCTCTCTGTCTCTCTCTCTCTCTCTCTCTCTGTCTCTCTCTGTGTCTCTCTCTGTCTCTCTCTGTGTCTCTCTCTCTCTGTCTCTCTCTCTGTCTCTCTCTCTCTCTCTCTCTGTCTCTCTCTCTCTCTCTCTCTGTCTCTCTCTGTGTCTCTCTCTGTCTCTCTCTCTCTCTGTCTCTCTCTCTCTCTCTCTCTCTCTGCCTCTCTGTCTCTCTCTCTCTCGCTGTCTCTCTCTCTGTCTCTCTCTCTCTCTGTCTCTCTCTGTTTCTCTGTCTCTCTGTCTCTCTCTCTCTCTCTCTCTCTCTCTCTCTCTCTCTCTCTCTCTCTCTCTCTCTCTCTCGCACGCTTTCCTGCACCACAGTCCCTGCTAACCATACACATACTAAGCAGTTATGACACATTTGTAGCTTCGTTGTTGAAAAACAAAATGTCCACAACCTGTCAACCTCTTTTTGCACGCACGTACGCACACACAGAGAAACTGACAGACGGGTGGGCGGGCTCACACAAACATGTCTTCATGAGTCTCCTCCCCCAATGCCTCTAGCGTTGTCCACAACAACAGAATGCGTGATGGCAAGGCAACGATATTTTCATCATTAAACTCATTACAACACTATTGCTCATTTTGTAAAGGTCTCTGGTGAAGGAATAGCAGCTAATTTGCCTAATTGACTATGACTAGCTGTCAACAGTAAATTGTGTTGAGTCGTGTGAGGGACCTTTGTGGGAAGTTAGGGCCCAGGCATTGTGATGTGTTTGGGAGGTGTTTAGACTTGCAAAACATTTTAGGTTGTGTGTTTTGGAGATATTTAGACTCATATTTTTATGGGCCTCTTGTTCCCATTTTCTCCTATGAGATTATGTCTGTGTTTCATGATTATGTGTCTTCATGTTGTCATTTACTTTCGAGATAAATGAACTGGAGTGAAGAGTGGAACTGCTGGTTAAACCTGGGTGTGTGGTGTGTGTGTGTGTGTGTGTGTGTGTGTGTGTGTGTGTGTGTGTGTGTGTGTGTGTGTGTGTGTGTGTGTGTGTGTGTGTGTGTGTGTGTGTGTGTGTGTGTGTGTGTGTGTGTGCTTGCACTGTTCGTTTGTATGCGGGGTGAGAAGGCAGGTTAGACTGTTTTTCAAAACACTACCAATCTCTCAGGCTATCAATGAAAAATGTATAAGAGAGAGACGGACCTGAAAGCATTTTGGCTGGAGAGACAACTGTATTCAGGAGAGAGCAGGAGAACATGAGAGAGATTTAGGAAGGGAGAGAGAGATTTAGGGAGTGAGAGAGCAAGAAAGAGAGAGGAGGGTGATATGATGTTCTCTCCATCTTGTTCTCTCTCTTCCTGGTAGTGGTCAGGTGTTGAGATAGGTGTTCAGAGGCAGGTACATAGTGGTCAGGTGTTGAGATAATGTCTGGTGGTAGGTACATAGTGGTCAGATATAGAGATAATGTCTGGTGGCAGACAAATAGTGGTCAGGTGTTGAGATAATGTCTGGTGGCAGACATATAGTAGTCAGGTGTAGAGATAATGTCTGGTGGCAGGTACATAGTGGTCAGGTGTTGAGATAATGTCTGGTTGGAGATACATAGTGGTCAGGTGTTGAGATAATGTCTAGTTGGAGATACATAGTGGTCAGGTGTTGAGATAATGTCTTGTGGCAGACACATATTGGTCAGGTGTTGAGATAATGTCTGGTGGCAGGTATATCGTGGTCAGATATAGAGATAATGTCCTGTGGCAGGTACATAGTGGTCAGGTGTTGAGATAATGTCTGGTGGAAGGTACATAGTGGTCAGGTGTTGAGATAATGTCTGGTGGCAGGAACATAGTGGTCAGGTGTTGAGATAATGTCTGGTGGCAGGTACATCGTGGTCAGATATAGAGATAATGTCTGGTGGCAGGTACATAGTGGTCAGGTGTTGAGATAATGTCTGGTGGAAGGTACATAGTGGTCAGGTGTTGAGATAATGTCTGGTGGCAGGAACATAGTGGTCAGGTGTTGAGATAATGTCTGGTGGCAGGTACATCGTGGTCAGATATAGAGATAATGTCTGGTGGCAGGTACATAGTGGTCAGGTGTTGAGATAATGTCTGGTGGAAGGTACATAGTGGTCAGGTGTTGAGATAATGTCTGGTTGCAGGAACATAGTGGTCAGGTGTTGAGATAATGTCTGGTGGAAGGTACATAGTGGTCAGGTGTTGAGATAATGTCTGGTGGCAGGAACATAGTGGTCAGGTGTTGAGATAATGTCTGGTGGAAGGTACATAGTGGTCAGGTGTTGAGATAATGTCTGGTGGCAGGAAAATAGTGGTCAGGTGTTGAGATAATGGATGGTGGCAGGTACATAGTTGTCAGGTGTTGAGATAATGTCTGGTGGCAGGTACATAGTGGTCAGGTGTTGAGATAATGTCTGGTGGAAGGTACATAGTGGTCAGGTGTTGAGATAATGTCTGGTGGCAGGAACATAGTGGTCAGGTGTTGAGATAATGTCTGGTGGAAGGTACATAGTGGTCAGGTGTTGAGATAATGTCTGGTGGCAGGAACATAGTGGTCAGGTGTTGAGATAATGTCTGGTGGAAGGTACATAGTGGTCAGGTGTTGAGATAATGTCTGGTGGCAGGAACATAGTGGTCAGGTGTTGAGATAATGTCTGGTGGCAGGTACATCGTGGTCAGATATAGAGATAATGTCTGGTGGCAGGTACATAGTGGTCAGTGTTTTGTGGGTGATTGTTCCTATCTCTGTGTTTGTTTGCACCAGATAGGCTGTATAGGTTTTCACGTTACGTTTTTGTATTGTTCGTTTTTTCATCGTCATTAAACATGTATCAAGAATACCATGCTACATTTTGGTCCGACTCTCCTTCACCGCAAGAAAACCGTAACAATGGTAATGTAACTGTGCAGTCCCTTTAATAGGGTAATGTCCCTTTAATAGATAATGTCCCTGTGCATTCCCTTTAATAGGGTAATGTCCCTGTGCATTCCCTTTAATAGGGTAATGTCCCTGTGCAGTCCCTTTAATAGGGTAATGTCCCTGTGCAGTCCCTTTAATAGGGTAATGTCCCTGTGCAGTCCCTTTAATAGGGTAATGTCCCTGTGCAGTCCCTTTAATAGGGTAATGTCCCTGTGCAGTCCCTTTAATAGGGTAATGTCCCTTTAATAGGTAATGTCCCTGTGCAGTCCCTTTAATAGGGTAATGTCCCTGTGCATTCCCTTTAATAGGGTGATGTCCCTGTGCAGTCCCTTTAATAGGTAATGTCCCTGTGCAGTCCCTTTAATAGGGTAATGTCCCTGTGCATTCCATTTAATAGGGTAATGTCCCTGTGCATTCCCTTTAATAGGGTAATGTCCCTGTGCATTCCCTTTAATAGGGTGATGTCCCTGTGCAGTCCCTTTAATGGGTAATGTCCCTGTACATTCCCTTTAATAGATAATGTCCCTGTGCATTCCCTTTAATAGGGTAATGTCCCTGTGCATTCCCTTTAATAGGTAATGTCCCTGTGCAGTCCCTTTAATAGGTAATGTCCCTGTGCAGTCCCTTTAATAGGGTGATGTCCCTGTGCAGTCCCTTTAATGGGTAATGTCCCTGTGCATTCCCTTTAATAGGGTGATGTCCCTGTGCATTCCCTTTAATAGGGTGATGTCCCTGTGCAGTCCCTTTAATGGGTAATGTCCCTGTGCATTCCCTTTAATAGGGTAATGTCCCTGTACAATTCCCTTTAATAGGTAATGTCCCTGTACAATTCCCTTTAATAGATCATGTCCCTGTGCATTCCCTTTAATAGGGTAATGTCCCTGTGCATTCCCTTTAATAGGGTAATGTCCCTGTGCAGTCCCTTTAATAGGGTAATGTCCCTGTGCAGTCCCTTTAATAGGGTAATGTCCCTGTGCATTCCCTTTAATAGGGTAATGTCCCTGTGCATTCCCTTTAATAGGGTGATGTCCCTGTGCATTCCCTTTAATAGGGTGATGTCCCTGTGCATCCCTTTAATGGGTAATGTCCCTGTGCATTCTCTTTAATAGGGTGATGTCCCTGTGCATTCCCTTTAATAGGGTGATGTCCCTGTGCAGTCCCTTTAATGGGTAATGTCCCTGTGCATTCCCTTTAATAGGGTAATGTCCCTGTGCATTCCCTTTAATAGGGTAATGTCCCTGTGCATTCCCTTTAATAGGGTAATGTCCCTGTGCATTCCCTTTAATAGGGTAATGTCCCTGTGCATTCCCTTTAATAGGGTAATATCCCTGTGCATTCCCTTTAATAGGGTAATGTCCCTGTACATTCCCTTTAATAGGTAATGTCCCTGTGCAGTCCCTTTAATAGGGTAATGTCCCTGTGCAGTCCCTTTAATAGGGTAATGTCCCTGTGCATTCCCTTTAATAGGGTAATGTCCCTGTGCAGTCCCTTTAATAGGGTAATGTCCCTGTGCAGTCCCTTTAATAGGGTAATGTCCCTGTGCAGTCCCTTTAATAGGGTAATGTCCCTGTGCATTCCCTTTAATAGGGTAATGTCCCTGTGCATTCCCTTTAATAGGGTAATGTCCCTGTGCATTCCCTTTAATAGGGTAATGTCCCTGTGCAGTCCCTTTAATAGGGTAATGTCCCTGTGCAGTCCCTTTAATAGGGTAATGTCCCTGTGCAGTCCCTTTAATAGGGTAATGTCCCTGTGCATTCCCTTTAATAGGGTAATGTCCCTGTGCAGTCCCTTTAATAGGGTAATGTCCCCGTGCAGTCCCTTTAATAGGGTAATGTCCCTGTGCAGTCCCTTTAATCTGGTAATAGTCCAGTGCTTTGTGTTTGACTGTCTGTAACGTGTCTCTCGTACCCAACGCCTCTCTAAATACACTTTATCCCGAACAACAGGCTTTACCTAAATGTTTACTGCCTTGACTTCAACTGTGTTTAGGTTAGAGTTCAGATGAAGGGACCATAAGGATGCATGTTGGTGTCTTATTGTTTATCTTCTTAATGATCGGACCCTGTATTTATTTATTTTGTTCTTCAATTTTCACCTGAAATGACATACCCAAATCTTACTGCCTGTAGCTCAGGAACCTGAAGCAAGGATATGCATTTTCTTGAAAGGAAACACTTTGAAGTTTGTGAAAATGTGAAATGACTGTAGGAGAATATAACACATTAGATCTGTTAAAATATAATACAAAGTTAAAAAAACATGTTTTTTTGTGTGTTTTTTGTACCATCATCTTTGAAGTGCAACAGTAAGACCATCATGTATTATTCCAGCCCAGGCACAATGGGGACTCACTGTAATACCTACTGTAAATTGGACAATGCAGTTTCTGCACATAGCAGACATGTTTATGTCCTGGGATTTTTTTGTTTGTTACTTACAACCTCATGCTAATCCTGTTAGCCTACGTTAGCTCAACCATCCCACATAGAGGATGTCATTCATACATACTCTGATAGAAACCATACCGGAAAATACAACACAGTATGAGTTCATGTAGAATTATTTTAGAAAGCATGTTGATGAGGGTAATGTAGATATGACTACACGCACGCACACATTGCTCTGTTCCCAGTTTGAGTTCCCAGCCATGACTGCCCAAATCATCGTTTAATTTTATTCAGAATTAAGTCAAGGGAACAATCCAACAGCCTCTCTCTCAGCAGCAGTATGTAGGCCAAAGCCAGGGGCTGTTATTTGACAATAAACCCAAGAGGAGCAGCATAGAGGGGGCTTTGATTTCAGTAATCCCCCCCTTGCCTGGGTGACCCAGAGCTATCCCTCTCTTTCATGGTTCCCTCTCTCCATCTCTTTCTCCTCTTTATCTCTCCCCCTCTCTCTACCTTTCAGTATACAGTATCTTTCGTTCTCTCTCTCTCTCCTTTCACCTCTCTCTCTCTACATCTCTCTCTCCTCCTGGGTTGTCTACTCACAGAAAAGTGTGGGATCCTCAAGAGTTTTTTTGGAAGGGTGATGATTCTATGTGGAACCATACTGACCCAAAGAACCCTTTGCACCCTTCAATGGCTGAGAGTGAGAGTGTCATTCCGGTTGATCTAATCTGTTGTGTTACACTATTCCATGTTATATACGACTATGGCCAGTGATGGTGTCTCGTGAAAGACTCGTGTACAGTTTGGCCAGTTGAGAACGGTAGCAGTTCTCTCTTCTCTCCTCAGGGACCCCCGGCTGTTCCAGAGCTAGCACACCTGATTCAACTTGATAATAAAACACAATGGAATTTTTACAATATAACACAGCTATTAAACCAGAATAATGGTGCTGTATCATTCTACACACACCTGATTCAACTTGGTAATAAAACACGATACTAAAACCTATGGAATGTAACAATATAATATGGCGATTAAACCAGAATAAAAAACCTTGTATGGTTCTAGAAACAACCATTGAGATTGAGAAAGGTTCCTACCATTCTCCATAAAGAACCATAAAAAGGGGTTCTATACAGCATCAATACGGGTTGTAACCATAGCATAACCTTTTTATTGTGCTATATAGAACCTTTTGTTAAAAGTTTTTTTTAATAGAAGGGTTCTTTATTGAACATTAGGAAAGGGTTCTTTATATCACATTAGGAAAGGGTTCTTTATATCACATTAGGAAAGGGTTCTTTATAGAACCTTAGGAAAGGGTTCTTTATATCACATTAGGAAAGGGTTCTTTATATCACATTAGGAAAGGGTTCTTTATAGAACCTTAGGAAAGGGTTCTTTATATCACATTAGGAAAGGGTTCTTTATAGAACCGTAGGAAAGGGTTCTTTATAGAAACGTAGGAAATGGTTCTTTATAGAACCTTAGGAAAGGGTTCTTTATAGAACCTTAGGAAAGGGTTCTTTATAGAACCGTAGGAAAGGGTTCTTTATAGAACCGTAGGAAAGAGTTCTTTATAGAAACGTAGGAAATGGTTCTTTATAGAACCGTAGGAAAGGGTTCTTTATAGAACCGTAGGTAAGGGTTCTTTATAGAACCGTAGATAAGGGTTCTTTATAGAACCGTAGATAAGGGTTCTTTATAGAACCGTAGATAAGGGTTCTTTATAGAACCGTAGATAAGGGTTCTTTATAGAACCGTAGGAAAGGGTTCTTTATAGAACCATAGGAAAGGGTTCTTTATAGAACATTATATGTGTGTAACCTTTATTTAACTAGGCAAGTCAGTTAAGAACTCATTCTTATTTAATGTACAATGATGGCCTACCCCGACCAAACCTGGGCAAATTCTGCGCCGCCCTGTGGGACTCCCAATCACGGCATGATGTGATACAGCCTGGATTCAAACCAGGGACTGTGATGATTCCTCTTGCACTAAGATGCAGTGCCTTAGCCCGCTGTACCACTCGGGAGCAAATTGCCCCAAGCCCCAGGCCTCAGGCCTCTCCTCTTTTCTCCTCCTTTCCTCTCCTCTCCTCTCCTCTCCACTACCGTTCCCATCTCCACTCTTAAGAGGGAAGAGAGAGAGGAGCGGAGAAAGAGAGAAGTGGTTGCAGGCTGCCACGATGAAGGGATGGATGAGATGAATGAAAGTAGGGAGGGAGGGATGAGATGAATGAAAGTAGGGAGGGAGGGAGGGAGGGAGGGAGGGAGGGAGGGAGGGATGAGATGAATGAAAGTAGGGATGGAGGGAGGGATGGAGGGAGGGAGGGATGAGATGAATGAAATTAGGGATGGAGGGAGGGAGGGAGGGATGTAAAAGAGACTAAGAGTGAACCTCAGAGGTGCCTCCGGGCTTTTTAAAGTGTTATGGAGCCAGGGATTGGACAGCATACAATCTGCGGGGTTAACTGAGGACAACTCTATATGTGTGTCTGTTTACTGCCTATAATGTTTTGTCTATGGTTGTATACTACAGTTGAAGTCGGAAGTTTACATACACTTGGAGTCATTAAAACTTGTTTTTTCAACCACAACATATATTTTTGTTAAACAAACAATAGTTTTGGCAAGTCGGTTAGGTTGAACGATGTTGCAATGAGATGTTACACAATAATAATGGCAGAGAGTGGTCTTTGTCACATTCATACAAGCAGGCAAACATGTGACCAGAGTGAGCTAGAAGAATAGACTACAGCCCCAATTTTTTTTAAACTCAACCATAATGAATTCACGTAGCCGTCCATTTTTGTGTGTTGCCATCCTTTTCCAGTTTCTGGAAGGCTCATTATTTCATGGTACCTTTTTGTTCTGGCTGACAGGCTGGGAGCCATTTCCTGTTGTACATTATGTCTGGATTTATTCACTGCAGAGGTGGAGATCTGTGATGTACTGTACTACACACTAGGCTTGTAACCATACCAACGTCTTACAGACGATATGATAGCAGGCGTAGTATCGCGATACTACAGTGGCCTGGCATCCTGTTCGCCCCGTCCCCCTGGACGCTTGTTCACGTTTTATAAACGTTCTCCAAAAACTTCTCACTGAAATGTACACTTCGACTCAATACAACACATTGAATTTAACGTCACACTGATCAGCGTATAATAGAATACGGCATAGAATGGCTGATTGCTCATATTTGCAAAGGCTTAGCTGTGATTTAGCTGGAGGAATGGGAGGAAGGAATAAACAGTACATCAGTGGAGGCTGCTGAAGGGAGGAAGGCTCATAATAATGGCTGGAACAGCACAAATGGAATGGTATCAAACACCTAGAAACCGTGTTTGATACCATTCCACTGATTCTGCTTCAGACATTACCACGAGCCCGTCCTCCCCAATTAACACCACACATTTCTTGTTAACAAACTTTAGTTTTGGCAAGTTGGTTAGGACATCTACTTTGTGCATAACACAATGTAACGGTTCTCTTGTGGTGAAGGAGAGTCGGACCAAAATGCGGCGTGTAGATTGCGATCCATGTTTAATAAACAAATGTAAAACACGAATCAATACAAACACTACAAAAACGTAACGAAAACCGAAACAGCCCTATCTGGTGCAAACACAGAGACAGGAACAATCACCCACAAACACACAGTGAAACCCAGGCTACCTAAATATGGTTCCCAATCAGAGACAATGACTAACACCTGCCTCTGATTGAGAACCATATCAGGCCAGACATAGAAATAGACAAACTAGACAATGAAACATAGAATGCCCACTCAGCTCACACCCTGACCAACCAAAACATAGAAATATACAAAGTAAACTATGGTCAGGGTGTGACACACAACAATTGTTTACAGACAGATTATTTCACTTTACATACACTAAGTTGACTGTGCCTTTAAACAGCTTGGACAATTGCAGAAAATAATGTCATGGCTTTAGAAGCTTCTGATAGGCTAATTGACGTCATTTGAGTCAATTGGAGGTGGATGTATTTCAAGGTCTACCTTTAAACTCAGTGCCTCTTGACATCATGGGAAAATCTAAAGAAATCATCCAAGACCTCAGAAAAAAATTGTAGACCTTCACAAGTCTGGTTCATCCTTGGGAGCAATTTCCAAACGCCTGAAGGTGCCACATTCATCTGTAAAAACAATAGTACGCAAGTATAAACACCATGGGATCACGCAGCCACTCAGGAAGGAGATGCGTTCTGTCTCCTAGAGATGAACATACTTTGGTGCGAGAAGTACCAATCATCCCAGAACAACAACAAAGGACCTTGTGAAGATGCTGGAGGAAACAGGTACAAAATTATCTAAAACGAGTCCTATATCGATGTGAAAAGCCACTGCTCCATATCTGCCATAAAAAAAGCCAGACTACGGTTTGCAACTGCACATGGGGAAGGAGATCGTACTTTTTGGAGAAATGTCCTCGGGTCTGATGTAACAAAAATTGAACTGTTTGGCCATAATGACCATTGTTATGTTTAGAGAAAAAATGGGGAGGCTTGCAAGTTGAAGAACTCAATCCCAACCATGAAGAATGGGGGTGGCAGCATCATGCTGTAGGGGTGCTTTGCTGAAGGGGGGACTGGTGCACTTCACAACATAGATGAAATCATGAGAAAGGAAAATGATGTGGATATATTGAAGAAACATCTCAAGACATCCGTCAGGAAGTTAAAGCTTGGTCGCAAATGGGTCTTCAAATGGACAATGACCCCAAGCATACTTCCAAAGCTTAAGGACAACAAAGTCAAGGTATTGGATTGGCCATCACAAAGCCCTGACCTCAATCCTATAGAACATTTGTGGGCGGAACTGAAAAAGTGTATGAGAGCAAGGAGGCCTACAGACCTGACTCCGTTTCACCAGCTTTGTCAGGAGGAATGGGCCAAAATTCACCCAACTTATTATGGGAAGCTTGTGGAAGGCTACCTGAAACGTTTGACCCAAGTTAAACAACTTAAAGGCAATGCTACCAAATAATATTTGAGTGTGTGTAAACTTCTGACCCACTGGGAATGTGATGAAAGAAATAAAAGCTGAAATAAATCCTCTCTACTATTATTCTGACATTTCACATTTTTTAAATAAAGTGATGATCCTAACTGATCTTATACAGGGATATTTTTACTAGGAATAAATGTCAGGAATTGTGGAAAACGTTAAATGTTTAAATGCATTTGGCTAAAGTGTATGTTAACTTCTGACTTCAACTGTACTTGCGTACTGATCAAATCAAATCAAATGTATTTATATAGCCCTTCGTACATCAGCTGATATCTCAAAGTGCTGTACAGAAACCCAGCCTAAAACCCTAAACAGCAAGCAATGCAGGTGTAGAAGCACTGCATAATGATCTGTGTGTCAGTCAGGGGGAAAACACTGCATAATGATCTGTATGTTAGTCAGG
The DNA here is from genome assembly GCF_002021735.2 of Oncorhynchus kisutch. Taxonomy (NCBI): domain Eukaryota; kingdom Metazoa; phylum Chordata; class Actinopteri; order Salmoniformes; family Salmonidae; genus Oncorhynchus; species Oncorhynchus kisutch. Next base: position 36,694,334 of record NC_034198.2, on the reverse strand, counting down.
GGGAAAACACTGCATAATGATCTGTATGTTAGTCAGGGGGAAAACACTGCATAATGATCTGTGTGTCAGTCAGGGGGAAAACACTGCGTAATGATCTGTGTGTCAGTCAAGGGGAAAACACCGCGTAATGATCTGTGTGTCAGTCAGGGGGAAAACACTGCGTAATGATCTGTATGTTAGTCAGGGGGAAAACACTGCATAATGATCGGTATGTTAGTCAGGGGGAAAACACTGCATAATGATCTGTGTGTCAGTCAGGGGGAAAACACTGCGTAATGATCTGTGTGTCAGTCAGGGGGAAAACACTGCGTAATGATCTGTGTGTCAGTCAGGGGGAAAACACTGCGTAATGATCTGTGTGTCAGTCAGGGGGTAAAGCACTGCGTTAAACCTACACTAACATATCTAGATGAAGCGTTGATTGTAGATTATTCCATGCCTCTGGTGCACAAGAAGGAGACGGCAGTCTTACCTAATACTGTGAATGTCCTCCGGACTAGTGGCTGTTGTTTAAATTTAACTGAATTTATCAACAAATATGATTTCATAAGCATTTTATAACAGACGCCAGTATGTTCTGTAGATCGGTAGAGATGTTAAAGTCGGTAGTATCATATGAAACGGTACTACGGTATTCTAAAATGTTGGTATCACAAGAATAATGACGTTTTAGTACCGTGATATTAATGTGGTACCGGTATACCGTGCAACATTACTACACACACACACACACACACACACACACACACACACACACACACACACACACACACACACACACACACACACACACACACACACACACACACACACACACACACACACACAGAGCCTGTTTAATGTAGAACTACTCACAGAAGGGTAATACGTGATGTGTGTGTGTGTGTGATTGCATGAGTGTGTGCGTAGTTGCGTGTAGTTTGAATCAATCAATCAATGAAATTGTATTTATAAAGCCCTTTTTACATGCATCAGCAGGTGACTTTAGCCCTTGGCTAAAACCCCCAGCTAAACTGTGAGGTTCAAAGAGAGGTGTGACAAAGTGAGGAAGAGACTGCTCTTATCAGCCTCAGATCAAACACTAAGCTTTCAGAGAGAGATGGAGGGAGGAGGGAGGGAGGGAAAAAGGGGGAGGGAGAGAGGGAGAGAGAGCGGGGGTAGTGGGGAGGGAAAGGGGGAGGAGAGAGATGGGGAGGTAGAGAGACAGAGAGAAAAGCGGAGGGAGGGAGGGGAGAGGGAAGGAGGGAGAGAGAGAGAGAGCGAAGGGGGGTTAGTGGGGGAGGGAAAGGGGGAGGAGAGAGAGATGGGGAGGTAGAGAGAGAGAGAGTGGCACAGGGAGGGAGGGGAGAGGGAAAGGGGAGAGAGAGAGAGATGGGGAGGTAGAGAGAGAGAGAGTGGCACAGGGAGGAAGGGGAGAGAGAAAGGGGGGAGAGAGAGAGATGGGGAGGTAGAGAGAGAGAGAGTGGCACAGGGAGGGAGGGGAGAGGGAAAGGGGAGAGAGAGAGATGAGAAGAAAGTGTTCAAGCAGGAGACGGCGAGAGAGAATGAGAGAGATTGTATGAAAAAGAGAGAGTGAAAGTGAGTGATAGACAGAGAGAGAAAATAAATGGTTTTGAATTGAGTCGCTGCAGTCTGTGCAAGGCCAGTGGATTGATGGAAGTCGGTGTGGGGTATAGTCACCCTTATCTCTTCCAAGTTTTAGTTCTAAACATTTACCACACAGTACAATGGTACAGTCATCCTTATTATCTGTCTCTATACTGCCAATACACAGTCACTATTACTGTATCTACTGTGTTTCTACTGTTTCCTCAACGTGTCTACTGTGTGTCTGTGTTTCTACTGTGTTTCTACTGTGTGTCTGTGTTTCTACTGTGTTTCTACTGTTTCTACTGTGTTTCTACTGTTTCTACTGTGTTTCTACTGTGTTTCTACTGTGTGTCTGTGTTTCTACTGTGTGTCTGTGTTTCTACTGTTTCCTCAACGTGTCTACTGTGTGTCTGTGTTTCTACTGTTTCTACTGTGTTTCTACTGTTTCTACTGTGTGTCTACTGTTTCTACTGTGTTTCTACTGTTTCTACTGTGTGTCTACTGTTTCTACTGTGTGTCTGTGTGTCTACTGTGTTTCTACTGTGTGTCTACTGTGTTTCTACTGGGTTTCTACTGTTTCTACTGTGTTTCTGCAGTTTCTACTGTGTGTCTGTGTGTCTACTGTGTTTCTACTGTGTTTCTACGGTTTCTACTGTGTTTCTGTGTTTCTACTGTGTGTCTGTGTTTCTACTGTGTTTCTGTGTTTCTACTGTGTTTCTGTGTTTCTACTGTGTGTCTGTGTTTCTACTGTGTTTCTGTGTCTCTACCATCCTCTGCCCATTCACCAGTCCACATTTACATTGACCCCCTACCTCAGTGTGTGTGTGTGTGTGTGAACTCGGTGTGTGTGTGAACTCGGTGTGTGTGTGTCCATGTTTACCTTCACGTACAGACAGAGGTGATGATCATTAGCTGATATCGACACAGCTTAAAGATAAGGTCCGAACACACAACCTATCCCCGTGGGAATTAACAAACAAACTCTTCCTCTCTCTCTCTCTCTCTCTCTCTCTCTCTCTCTCTCTCTCTCTCTCTCTCTCATTCTCGCCCTCTCCCCCTCTCAGGCGTGTAGGAGAGAATAAATGCTGAGCTTGAGAGAGAGGAGCGTTAGACACCAGTGGACATCATCTTTCCAGACCAAGGCCTTCTGGGATTGCTGCTGTCGGCAGATACAACAAGGTAGGACTCACCTTCATCTCCTTCACACACACACACGCACACGCACACACACGCACAGAAGCACACGCGCATACACACACACACATTACAACCCATTATGCATTATAACTATAAACAACTGATTGACAATCTTGCAGTTGAACACATTACTATCAATGTCTATCGACAAGGTGTTTTCAGGACACAACCCTGACACTGATTATGTCTTTGAAACTTGCATATTTAATCTGACTGTTAAAAAGAGTACTAAAAGCTCTGTTTTTGTGTGGAAGCCCATAGCCTTTGCTATACTAGTACAAATAATATCAGTGGATGTATGATGTGAACAGTGGAGGCTGCTGAGGGCACGACGGCTCATCATAATCACACACACAGACACACACACACAGGCACACACACACACACACAGTAGGTCAGCCCGTACACAGGGTTCTCTTTGTATCCTGTACAACGGAGGCTGCTGAGTGCAGGACGGCTCATCATAATGTCTGGACCGGAGGAAATGGAATGGCAGGAAACCATATGTTTGATGTATTTGATACCATTCTACTGATTCCGCTCCAGCCAATACCACAAGCCCTTCCTCCCCAATTAAGGTGCCACCAACCTCCTGTGGAAGCGAATGGTTGATTGAAATAGTTAGTGGAAGTGAATGGTTGTTTGTAGTAACTGATTAGATATAATCTGATTACAAAAAAAACCAATCTAACTGTAATCCATTACATTAACACCTAAATGATTTTTATTTGATTAGAAATACTTTTTAAAAATGTTATGATTACTTCCTGGATTACTTTTACATTCAGAAAGGATTTTTGTTAAAAAATACATTATGACACTTTTCTGTTTTCCCTGGTTAGTTGATGTGTTGACTCTTCCTGATTACTGTTCTCTCCATGGGAGAGTGTATGTGTATGTTTGTGTGTGTGTGCGTGTGTGTGTGGGTGTGTGTGTGTGTGTGAAAGAGAGATTAATATGAGTGGAGATTGTGAGACATGGCCGTACCACTCAGGAGAGATCTCACAATGATCAAGCCAGAGGCAGAGCCAGAGAAACCAGAAAACTGGGCCGGAGGCAGAGGGGGTCCATGGGACTGTTTAGGCCTAGATATGAGTGTTTGTGTCCATGTGTGTGTGTCCATGGGACTGTTTAGGCCTAGATATGAGTGTGTGTGTCCATGCTTGAAGGACTTGGATTTTAAAATCTGGCAGAAATATGCATGCCGAACCTTGGGGATCTTCTCCGAAGAATCTCCCACTCTCTGCACCCTCCCTCTGTGCCTCCATATCTCTCCTCCCTCCCTCCCTCCCTCCCTCCCTCCCTCCCTCCCTCCCTCCCTCCCTCCCTCCCTCCCTCCCTCCCTCCCTCCCTCCCTCCCTCCCTCCCTCCCTCCCTCCCTCCCTCCCTCCCTCCCTCCCTCCCTCCCTCCCTCCCTCCCTCCCTCCCTCCCTTCATATCGCTCCTCCATCTCTCTCCTCCCTCATCCATATCTCTCCTCCCTTCTCCCTATCTCTCTTCCCACCCTATCTCCTCTCCCTATCTCTCCTCCCTCCCTCCCTCCCTTCCTCCCCATATCTCCGTCCCTCCCCATCTCTCTTCTCTCCCTCTCTCATCCCTATTTCTCCTCCTTCCTCCCCATCTCTCCCCCCTCCTCCCTCCTCCCCATATCTCCCCCCTCCTCCCTCCTCCCCATCTCTCTCTCCTCCTTCCCTCTCTCAAACATTATCTCCCTCCCTCCCTCTCCTCCTTCCTTATCTCTCCTCCCTCCTTATCTCCTCTCTCCTTCCTATCTCCAAAAGCAGTTCTAAAAAATGGCTGAATTGGTGACGATGTAAAAATATCTATGTTTTAGCTCCAGAGCTACAGAGTTGGAGGGATCTGAGAGAATTAGTACACAGGCCAAGTGTTGCTTTCTGTGGGTAGAGGAAGCAGCAGAGAGGACCTCAGATCCAGGCCACAGGCACACTCAGGAAGACTGAGAAGGATAAACAGGAAGATAGATATGGTAGGGTTTGCATAGGATACAGATACTTTATTGTGTTGAATGTATTTACACAAACTATAAATAATAATATATATATATTGTTTGGTAGTCTACTTTTCTATGAGTCAAACCTATGAAAATATACTGTGCATAAATCTAATACAAGTCTCACGTCCACATTCTGGTCAGAATACTGGTCCTTTTCCATTACCTATTCCATTTTCCTCCCTCACAGAGCAGAGCATATAACCTAGCAACATAAGTATTCCGGAATGGCTGTGGAGCACAAAGATTCCAAGTCGTGCTCAAGTGTCTGTCTCCGTGGGTTACCAAGTCACCATCATGTCCAAGGGGCATGAGGGTTAGTATCCCACCAAGGGCTATGCCACCCCCAGCAGGGGGACACACTCGTCTACTCCCACGCCCTGGGAGGAGGCACCTACACACACATACTCTAATCCCAGTCCCAGCTTGAGGGCCAGAGGAAACACAAGAGCAAAGACTCCCAAGGGCAAGGATGTATAAGAAGTGAAAGGAGAGACAGAGAGGGGTGGAGGGTGGCAGGGAGAGAGGGGTACATGGAGAGAGGGGTACAGGGAGAGAGGGGTACAGGGAGAGAAGGACATAGGGAGAGAGGGATGGGAGGGAATATGGCAATACATTGTATAACTACAGTAATACGACAGTACAGAGTATAACTACAGTAATACGACAGTACAGAGTATAACTACAGTAATACGACAGTACAGAGTATAACTACAGTAATACGACAGTACAGAGTATAACTACAGTAATACGACAGTACAGAGTATAACTACAGTAATACGACAGTACAGAGTATAACTACAGTAATACGACAGTACAGAGTATAACTACAGTAATACGACAGTACAGAGTATAACTACAGTAATACGACAGTACAGAGTATAACCACAGTAATACGACAGTACAGAGTATAACTACAGTAATACGACAGTACAGAGTATAACTACAGTACTACGACAGTACAGAGTATAACTACAGTAATACGACAGTACAGAGTATAACTACAGTAATACGACAGTACAGAGTATAACTACAGTAATACGACAGTACAGAGTATAACTATAGTAATACATTCTACCTCCAGTGGATTCATCTGTCCTATCACGACAATTCTATCCACATGGCACCCTATACCCTACAAAGCGCACTACTTTTGACCAGACACTTGGTCAAAAGTAGTGCACTATCATAAATAGGGTGCCATTTTGGACTCTCCCCCTGCCATCCTATCAGTATGGGTTGCTGCTTCTTGTCTGCTTTTCCGATGAGGTTCCCTGTGCGTTTTCTCATGTTTTTTATATGATATAGTGGAATGTTCTCTTTTTGAGCTCTCACAGGGAGCAACATGCCTCTCTATCTCTGATATCTGCTGTTGATCAATAGCAATATAGCATCGGTGTGTGTGTGTGTGTGTGTGTGTGTGTGTGTTTGTGTTTATATATAGATGTGTGTGTGTAGGAGTTGATGCGTGGGGGATTGAATTTCAGACTGAAATGGTCCTCTCCACCACCTACCCATAATCCTTCACACCTTTTATTGCCTTTTCTATTATGTCCTCCATCTTGGTTTTAAACTTCATCATGGCTCCCTCCTTCCTGCCTATAATTCTCCTTGGACACACACATGAACGCAGGCACAAATACACACACAAAACACACACACACAAACACACACACACACATGTGCACAGATGCAGCACACAAACACATATTTCTCCCCCATTCCCTCTACCCCCACCCCTCCCCATCCTCTCTTCCATCTCGTCTTCTCATGGATCTATTTAGTAGTATTTCAAAGCGTGAACATGTGCTGTGGTGTCCTGGCCACCTAGCAGTGGCATGTGAATGTGTGTGCTGTGGTGTCCTGGCCACCTAGCAGTGGCATGTGAATGTGTGTGCTGTGGTGTCCTGGCCACCTAGCAGTGGCATGTGAATGTGTGTGGTGTGAATGTGTGTGGTGTGAATGTGTGTGGTGTGAATGTGTGTGGTGTGAATGTGTGTGGTGTGAATGTGTGTGTTGTGAATGTGTGTGGTGAGAATGTGTGTGGTGTGAATGTGTGTGGTGTGAATGTGTGTGGTGTGAATGTGTGTGGTGTGAATGTGTGTGTTGTGAATATGTGTGTTGTGAATGTGTGCGCTGTGAATGTGTGTGTTGTGAATGTGTGTGTTGTGAATGTGTGTGTTGTGAATGTGTGTGTTGTGTGTTGTGAATATGTGTGTTGTGAATGTGTGTGTTGTGAATGTGTGTGTTGTGTGTGTTGTGTATGTTGTGAATGTGTGCGCTGTGAATGTGTGTGTTGTGAATGTGTGTGCTGTGAATGTGTGTGTGTGTGTGTGTGTTGTGAATGTGTGTGTGTGTTGTGAATGTGTGTGTGTGTGTGTTGTGAATGTGTGTGTGTGTTGTGAATGTGTGTGTTGTGAATATGTGTTGCGAATGTGTGTGTTGCGAATGTGTGTTGTGAATGTGTGTTGTGAATGTGTGTGTTGTGAATGTGTGTGTTGTGAATGTGTGTTGTGAATGTGTGTGTTGTGAATGTGTGTGTTGTGAATGTGTGTGTTGTGTGTGTTGTGCATGTGTGTGTTGTGAATGTGTGTGTTGTGAATGTGTGCGCTGTGAATGTGTGTGTTGTGAATGTGTGCGCTGTGAATGTGTGCGCTGTGAATGTGTGCGCTGTGAATGTGTGTGCTGTGAATGTGTGTGCTGTGAATGTGTGTGCTGTGAATGTGTGCGCTGTGAATGTGTGCGCTGTGAATGTGTATGTTGTGAATGCGTGCGCTGTGAATGTGTGTGTTGTGAATGTGTGCGCTGTGAATGTGTGTGCTGTGAATGTGTGCGCTGTGATTGTGTGTGTTGTGAATGTGTGCGCTGTGAATGTGTGCGCTGTGAATGTGTGCGCTGTGAATGTGTGTGTTGTGAATGTGTGCGCTGTGAATGTGTGTGCTGTGAATGTGTGTGCTGTGATTGTGTGTGCTGTGATTGTGTGTGCTGTGATTGTGTGTGCTGTGATTGTGTGTGCTGTGAATGTTTCTTTGAAGTGAGAACCAACACCAACGTGAGAAAAGAAGAAGACGGATCAGCCAAAAGCTGTCCATCACCTAGCCCTGATAGGGTGCTTGTCATTCAGCCACACAGGTAGCAGAGGTGGGCCTCTCTCTCTCTCACACTCTCTCTCCTGCTGGATTGATGGGACATGTAGATGGATGCATGTTGTCCATGAATACTGATGTGATGCCATCTCTCCCCCAAATGGCAACCTTTTCCTTACATCGTGCACTACTCCTATGGTCCCTCGACAAAAGTGGTGCACTATATAGAAAATAGAATGCCATTTGGGACCTAGAACTCTCTCTTGCCCTCTGTCAGGCAACCATCTTGTATTGGCTCCTCAGAGACAGGCCAATCCGATTCCTGATTGATTTTAATTGCTGGGAGATTGAGAGGAAATGACAATCACATGAAGAAGACAAGGAAATGTGGTAACTCTTGACAACAGGGTCACTTGCTCCAATAAGTGACCAATCACCGGTGTCTGAGTGTGCACGTTTTAGTTTGTTTGCGTGATTAAGAGAGTGTGTGTGTGTGTGTGTGTGTGTGTGTGTGTGATTTAAGGAGACAGAGTATGAGGTGTGTATCCTGTGAGCACGCTAGCCAGAGGATGACACACGACTGGGACTCTGTCATCAGGTTGTGACTCAGAATGGGTGACGTGTGTGATTTGTGTGTCACCACGTCTCTGTCTGTCTGGTCTGTCCATCTGTACGTACATCTGTCTGTTAGTCAGCCACTTCAGGTATGCTGTGAGTGAGCGAGTGAGTGAGTGAGTGAGTGAGCGAGCGAGTGAGAGAGAGAGAGAGAGACCCGCTGCAGTGGCGGTCAGCGCCCTCTTTTTGCCGGCTCACGACCCGTTGTAGGTGCACATGGGTGGCGTCTCAGGTCTCCTCTGAGCGCTTGAACCATTTGTCCCCCGCAGGAGCTTCAATCTGGCTCTGATGCCACGGTGCCAGATCCAGCTGATACCCCAGTACGCACTGGAAAGGAGAGAGGTTAGTGGAGGAGTGGCGGAGTGAGTTTTGGGCCATCTCTGCCCAGGGGATAAACACCGCTCCCTGCCCCGGCCGGTCCTGGCAATATGACCTCAGAAACCTACCCACATCCTGGTTGACTCTCTCCACCTGCCCGTTACTCTCAGGGTGGAAACCTGAGGTGAGGCTGACCGAGACCCCCAGACGTTCCATGAATGCACTCCAGTCCCTGGACGTGAACTGAGGACCCTATCACTATGTCCCCATAGTGCCGGAAGACATGAGTGAACAGGGCCTCCTTACAACCCCTAGGAAGTAAAAATATTGGTACTTTATAACCAGCCGGCGAGAATACCCCCCCGACAAATAAATTAAGGAGACTGTGTCATACACTATATATACAAAGTATGTGGACACCCCTTCAAATGAATGGATTCAGCTATTTCAGCCACACCCATTGCTGACAGGTGTATAAAATCGAACAGTCATGTAGTGTATGTATCTCTAGCTGTTCACCTCTTTCTTTCTTTTCTGGAAAATCAAACAGATGACAACTTTATTAACCCGCGACTGATTTACAGGGGGACACTCTTCATTTTGGAAATGGACGGCTAGCTATCACTCTTTAAGATTGTTGGTTTTTTCCTCTTGTCATTCTTTTTTCTACAAGTGGATGAAGGGAATAAATCTGCTGGACTGTCAGCAGGTAGTTTCATCTCCCATTTCCTGAGGAGTTGAACGCTTATTTCATCACACAGATTATATAGTCTCACACAGAGTGTCGCTAACACCCCGTTTGACCGGCTCGAAAATATGTCAAAGCATTTTTTTTTACTCGATCCAAAGTGAAAATAAATCTTTGTCACAGAGTTAACTCTGTTTGTGTCTTTTACCGTGGAGTGCTTCTGTATTTTATGCTGAGAAGGAGAGCGAGAAAGAGATGGGAGAGAAAGTACTCTGTTAAGCTGAAAAAAAGAGAGACAGAGATATGAGCGAGAGAGATGAGAGAGAGAAAATGAGTGAAGCAAAGGAATTGTGGGAGAAGAAGCCTCAAGATGCTCAGTGTTAAAGGAAACTACTGCAGGATACAGTTGGATTTGAAGTCTTCCTCTGTTGAAGTCACTAGAGATTCATCTCTAAGATCATTCATCTATCTACTGCATTCTGAAACGTACAGTACCAGTCAAAAGTGTGGACGCTTACTAATTCAATTATACATATTTTTTTAAACTATTTTCTACATTGCAGAATAATAGTGAAGACATCAACACTATGAAACAACACATATGGAATCATGTGTAAGCAAATCAAAATATATTTTATATTTGAGATTCTTCAAAGTAGCCACCCTTTGCCTTGATGACAGCTTTGCACACTCTTGGCATTTTCTCAACCTATAAGGGCACAAAGTGAGACCCCAATGCAGACACAGGAGGCAGATGGTTGAGCTCCGATATTTATTATATCAAAAGAGCTAGGCAAACAGCAGGTCGGGGACAGGCGAGAGTTCATAAACCAGGTCAGAGTCCAAACAGTACCAGGCGATAGGCAGGCTCGAGGTCAGGACAGGCAGGGGTTCAGTGAACAGGTCTGAGTCCAAACAGTACCAAGGGATAGGCAGGCTCGAGGTCAGGACAGGCAGGGGTTCAGTGAACAGGTCTGAGTCCAGACAGTACCAGGGGATAGGCAGGCTCGAGGTCAGGACAGTACCAGGGGATAGGCAGGCTCGAGGTCAGGACAGTACCAGGGGATAGGCAGGCTCGAGGTCAGGACAGGCAGGGGTTCAGTGAACAGGTCTGAGTCCAGACAGTACCAGGGGATAGGCAGGCTCGAGGTCAGGACAGTACCAGGGGATAGGCAGGCTCGAGGTCAGGACAGTACCAGGGGATAGGCAGGCTCGAGGTCAGGACAGTACCAGGGGATAGGCAGGCTCGAGGTCAGGACAGGCAGAGTGGTCAGGCAGGCGGATACGGAGTCAGGACAGGCAAGGGTCAAAACCAGGAGGGCTAGGAAATATAGAGACTGGGAGAAATAGGAGCTAGGAGAAATCCTTGTACAGAGAGACAGGAAACTGGCACAGAGAGACAGGAAACACAGGGATAAATACACCGGGGACTATTGGGGAAAAAGGGAGACACCTGGAGGTGGGTGGAGACAATCACAAAGACAGGTGAAACGGGTGAAACCGAACAGGGCATGACACAACCAGCTTCACCTTGAATGCTTTTCCAACAGTCTTGAAGGAGTTCCCACATATGCTGAGCACTTGCTGGCTGCTTTTCCTTCACTTTGCCGGTCGAACTCATGTGGAAGCCAGGTCATCTGCTGCAGCACTCCATCACTCTCCTTCTTGGTCAAATATCCCTTACACAGCCTAGAGGTGTGTTGGGTCATTGTCCTGTTGAAAAACAAATGATTGTCCCCACTAAGGTACAGATGGGATGGCATATCACTGCAGAATGTGTTGGTGGCCATGCTGGTTAAGTGTGCCTTGAATTCGAAATAAATCACTGACAGTGGCACCAGCAAAGCACCCCACACCATCACACCTCCTCCTCCATGTTTCACGGTGGGAACCACATGTGCAGAGATCATCCGTTCACCTGTTCTGCGTCTCACAATGTCACGGCGGTTTGAACCACAAATCTCACATTTGGACAGATTTCCACCAGTCTATTGTGTTTCGCTCATGTTTCTTTTCCCAAGCAAGTCTCTTCTTCTTCTTGGTGTCCTTTAGTAGTGCTTCTTTGCAGCAATTCGATCACGCAGTCTCCTCTGAACAGTTGATGTTGAGATGTGTGTTTTACTTGAACTCTGTGAAGCATTTATTTGGGCTGCAATTTCTGAGGCTGGTAACTCTCATGCACTTACACTCTGCAGCAGAGGTAACTCTGGGTTTTCCTTTCCTGTGGTGGTCCTTTTGAGAGCCAGTTTCATCATAGCGCTTGATGGTTTTCGCGACTGCACTTGAAGAAACTTTCAAAGTTCTTGAAATGTTCCACATTTACTGACCTTCATGCCATAAAGTAACGATGGACTGTCATTTCTCTTTGCTTATTTGAGCTGTTCTTACCATAATATGGACTTGGTATTTTACCAAATAGGGCTATCTTCTGTATACCACCCCTACCATGTACCAACACAACTGATTGGCAAAAATTCCACAAATTAACTTTTTACTTTTAATTTTTAAGGCACACCTGTTAATTGAAATTCATTCCAGGTGACTACCTCATGAAGCTGGTTGAGAGAATTCCAAGAGGTGTCATCAAGGCAAAGAATTGCTACTAAATATAAAATATACTTTGATTTGTACGAACCCCTTTTCTTTTCTGGTTACTACATTATTCCATATGTGCTGTTTCATAGCGTTGACTGTAGATAATAGAACAAATAATGAGATGAGCAGGTATGTCCAAACTGCTGACCGGTACTGTATATAGTTTGATATAACGGAGGGGAGGTCCACACACACACACACACACACACACACACACACACACACACACACACACACACACACACACACACACACACACACACACACACACACACACACACACACACACACACACACACACACAAACAGATATATGTCAACTATCAGGCATTTGTGACACACACACCTAGCCACACACCTCCTCAGTGTGGCTACTCACACGCTGTCACCTTCATGCACACAGACAGGTGACAGAGTCAGCAGTACATCTGCCAAACCAACAGACTGGGTATGCAAGCGAGGGTGTGTGTGTGTGTTGAAAGTGATTGTCTAAGACTCAGTAACACTGGGAATCTGGCATGTCTCTCAGCCTCATGTCCTTAAACCAGGTACTGGGAATCTGGCATGCCTCTCAGCCTCATGTCCTTAAACCAGGTACTGGGAATCTGGCATGTCTCTCAGCCTCATGTCCTTAAACCAGGTACTGGAAATCTGTCATGTCTCTCAGCCTCATGTCCTTAAACCAGGTACTGGGAATCTGGCATGTCTCTCTGCCTCATGTCCTTAAACCAGGTACTAGGAATCTGGCATGTCTCTCAGCCTCATGTCCTTAAACCAGGACTGGGAATCTCTTTCTCACACACACATACACACACACATATGCTAACATGCAAGTGTGTGTACGCAGGTATGTGTGTGTGTGTGTGTGTGTGTGTGTGTGGGGGGGGGGGGTGCACATGTATGTGAGTGTGTGTGGGGGTGCACATGTATGTGTGTGTGTGTATGTGGGGGGGGGGGGGGGGGGGTTAGGGGGGGTGCACATGTATGTGTGTGTGTGGGGGGGTGCACATGTATGTGTGTGTATGTTTGTCGATCAAATAATAAGCGCAGCCTTCTCTTTTCTAAACAGCACTAACCAGAACCTCATTAGCTAAACCTGAATCCACAACATTTGGTGCAATAACTTGTAAACATATTAAAAATGTATTTAAACCTACAGGCCTTGAACGCACATTTTTAATTTGCTGTCCTCCCCAATCTGCTATTTACAACATTTCCTGTAAAAATGGCCCTGAAACAAATATTTCAATATTGAAAAGATGGTTAGAGTGTGGAAAATGTGGTTGATCATTAAACAATAATGTTGAATGACAATTTGTATTTGCGTTTGGTTGTGTATCAGTGTGTAGTATTTGAGAGAAGAAAAATATTGTACCGAGAGATGTGTGATTTGTTTCTTCATATAATATGAATTCAACACCAACCTGCACTCAAGGTGTGCGTCCAAATAGCACCTTGTTCCACATTGATGCTGCATTTGACCAGAACCCACAGGGACAATATGGGGATTAGGGTCCATTTGACATAATAAACTGAATTGCTGAATGAGAGAAGGATGGCTGAGGGTGTGTCCTGAAAGGGGATTGTAGGAAACGGGGAGGGGACGAGGAGGAGACAGGGAGGAGATGAGGAGGAGAAGAGGAGATGGGGAGGAGAAGAGGTGGAGACGAGGAGGAGAAGAGGAGGAGATGAGGAGGAGACGAGGAGGAGACGGGAGGAGGAGAAGAGGAGGAGAAGAGGAGGAGACGGGGAGGAGACGAGGAGGAGAAGAGGAGGAGAAGAGGAGACATGGAGGAGAAGAGGAGGGGACGAGGAGGAGAAGGGGAGGAGAGGAGGAGGAGAAGAGGAGGAGAAGAGGAGGAGACGAGTAGGAGACGAGGAGGAGAAGAGGGGGAGACGAGGACAAGAAGAGGAGGAGAAGAGGAGGAGAAGAGGAGGAGACGGGTAGGAGACGAGGACGAGACGAGGAGGAGAAGAGAAGAGGAGGAGACGGGGAGGAGACGGGGAGAAGACAGGGAGGAGACGAGGAGGAGAAGAGGAGGAGACGGGGAGGAGACGAGGAGGAGACGGGGAAGAGACGAGGAGGAGAAGAGGAGGAAGTGGGGAGGAGAAGGGGACGAAGTGGGGAGGAGGAGAAGAGGAGACAGGGAGGAGTCGGGGAAGAGATGGGGAGGAGAAGAGGAGGAGATGGGGAGGAGACAGGGAAGAGATGGGGAGGAGAAGGGGAGGATGTGGGGAGGAGATGGGGAGGAGATGGGGAGGAAGTGGGGAGGAGACGGGAGGAGACGGGGAGGAGAAGAAGAGGAGACGAGGAGAAGAAGAGGAGACAGGGAGGAGACGGGGAAGAGATGGGGAGGAGAAGGGGAGGAGATGGGGAGGAGACAGGGAAGAGATGGGGAGGAGAAGGGGAGGAAGTGGGGAGGAGATGGGGAGGAGACAGGGAAGAGATGGGGAGGAGAAGGGGAGGAAATGGGGAGGAGAAGGGGAGGAGATGGGGAGGAGAAGGGGAGGAGTGGGGAGGAGAAGGGGAGGAGATGGGGAGGAGAAGGGGAGGAGATGGGGAGGAGACAGGGAAGAGATGGGGAGGAGAAGGGGAGGAAGTGGGGAGGAGATGGGGAGGCGAAGGGGAGGAGATGGGAGGAAGTGGGGAGGAGACGGGGAGGAGATGGGGAGGAGACGGGGAAGAGATGGGGAGGAGAAGGGAGGAAGTGGGAGGAGATGGGGAGGAGATGGGGAGGAAGTGGGGAGGAGACGGGAAGGAGAAGAAGAGGAGACAAGGAGAAGAAGAGGAGACGGGGAGGAGACGGGGAAGAGATGGGGAGGAAAAGGGGAGGAGATGGGGAGGAGACAGGGAAGAGATGGGGAGGAGAAGGGGAGGAAGTGGGGAGGAGATGGGGAGGAGACAGGGAAGAGATGGGGAGGAGAAGGGGAGAAGATGGGGAGGTAGTGGAGAGGAGATGGGGAGGAGAAGGGGAGGAGAAGGGGAGGAGACGGGGAGGAGAAGGGGAGGAGATGGGGAGGAGAAGGGGAGGAAGTGGGGAGGAGAAGGGGAGGAAGTGGGGAGGAGATGGGGAGGAGAAGGGAGGAGACGGGGAGGAGAAGGGGAGGAGACGGGGATGAGACGGGGAGGAGACGGGGAGGAGACGGGAAGGAGACAGGGAAGAGACAGGGAGGAGAAGGGGAGGAGACGGGGAGGAGAAGGGGAGGAAGTGGGGAGGAGATGGGGAGGAGAAGGGGAGGAAGTGGGGAGGAGATGGGGAGGAGACGGGGAGGAAACGGGGAGGAGAAGGGGAGGAGATGGGGAGGAGATGGGGAGGAGAAGGGGAGGAAGTGGGGAGGAGAAGGGGAGGAGATGGGGAGGAAGTGGGGAGGAGATGGGGAGGAGAAGGGGAGGAAGTGGGGAGGAGGTGGGGAGGAGAAGGGGAGGAAACGGGGAGGAGAAGGGGAGGAGATGGGGAGGAGAAGGGGAGGAAGTGGGGAGGAGACGGGGAGGAGATGGGGAGGAGACGGGGAAGAGATGGGGAGGAGAAGGGGAGGAGAAGGGGAGGAGATGGGGAGGAGAAGGGGAGGAAAAGGGGAGGAGATGGGGAGGAGATGGGGAGGAGACGGGGAAGAGATGGGGAGGACATGGGTAGGAGACAGGGAAGAGACAGGGAGGAGAAGGGGAGGAGACGGGGAGGAGAAGGGGAGGAAGTGGGGAGGAGATGGGGAGGAGAAGGGGAGGAAGTGGGGAGGAGATGGGGAGGAGACGGGGAGGAAACGGGGAGGAGAAGGGGAGGAGATGGGGAGGAGATGGGGAGGAGAAGGGGAGGAAGTGGGGAGGAGAAGGGGAGGAGATGGGGAGGAAGTGGGGAGGAGATGGGGAGGAGAAGGGGAGGAAGTGGGGAGGAGGTGGGGAGGAGAAGGGGAGGAAACGGGGAGGAGAAGGGGAGGAGATGGGGAGGAGAAGGGGAGGAAGTGGGGAGGAGACGGGGAGGAGATGGGGAGGAGACGGGGAAGAGATGGGGAGGAGAAGGGGAGGAGAAGGGGAGGAGATGGGGAGGAGAAGGGGAGGAAAAGGGGAGGAGATGGGGAGGAGATGGGGAGGAGACGGGGAAGAGATGGGGAGGACATGGGTAGGAGACAGGGAAGAGATGGGGAGGAGAAGGGGAGGAAGTGGGGAGGAGACGGGGAAGAGACGGGGAGGAGAAGGGGAGGAGATGGGGAGGAGAGGGGAGGAAGTGGGGAGGAGAAGGGGAGGAGATGGGGAGGAGACAGGAAGAGATGGGGAGGAAGTGGGGAGGAGATGGGGAGGAGAAGGGGAGGAGATGGGGGAGGAGAAGGGGAGGAAGTGGGGAGGAGACGGGGAGGAGATGGGGAGGAGACGGGGAAGTGATGGGGAGGAGAAGGGGAGGAAGTGGGGAGGAGATGGGAAGGAGATGGGGAGGAAGTGGTGAGGAGACGGTGAGGAGAAGAAGAGGAGACGAGGAGAAGAAGAGGAGACAGGGAGGAGACGGGGAAGAGATGGGGAGGAAAAGGGGAGGAGATGGGGAGGAGAAGGGGAGAAGAAGGGGAGGAAGTGGGGAGGAGATGGGGAGGAGAAGGGGAGGAAGTGGGGAGGAGAAGGGGAGGAGACGGGGAGGAGATGGGGAGGAGAAGGGGAGGAAGTGGGGAGGAGACGGGGAGGAGATGGGGAGGAGACAGGGAAGAGACGGGGAGGAGAAGGGGAGGAGATGGGGAGGAGAAGGGGAGGAGATGGGGAGGAGATGGGGAGGAGAAGGGGAGGCTGTGGGGAGGAGAAGGGAGGAGATGGGGAGGAGAAGGGGAGGAGACGGGGAGGAGAAGGGGAGGAGATGGGGAGGAGAAGGGGGAGGAGAAGGGGAGGAAGTGGGGAGGAGATGGGGAGGAAGTGGGGAGGAGATGGGGAGGAGAAGGGGAGGAGACGGGGAGGAGACGGGGAGGAGACGGGGAGGAGGTGGGGAGGAGAAGGGGAGGAAGTGGGGAGGAGATGGGGAGGAGACGGGGAGGAGAAGGGGAGGAAGTGGGGAGGAGAAGGGGAGGAGACGGGGAAGAGATGGGGAGGAGACGGGGAAGAGATGGGTGGAGAAGGGGAGGAGATGGGGAGGAGAAGGGGAGGAAGTGGGGAGGAGAAGGGGAGGAGATGGGGAGGAGATGGGGATGAGAAGGGGAAGAGATGGGGAGGAGAAGGGGAAGAGATGGGTGGAGAAGGGGAGGAGACGGGGAAGAGATGGGGAGGAGAAGGGGAGGAGATGGGGAGGAGACGGGGAAGAGATGGGGAGGAGAAGGGGAGGTGATGGGGAGCAGATGGGGAGGAGAAGGGGAGGAGAAGGGGAGGAGACGGGGAGGAGAAGGGGAGGAGATGGGGAGGAGAAGGGGAAGAGATGGGGAGGAGAAGGGGAAGAGATGGGTGGAGAAGGGGAGGAGAAGGGGAGGAAGTGGGGAGGAGACGGGGAGGAGATGGGGAGGAGATGGTGAAGAGATGGGGAGGAGAAGGGGATGAAGTGGGGAGGAGATGGGGAGGAGAAGGGGAGGAGAAGGGGAGTAGATGGTGAAGAGATGGGGAGGAGATGGGGAGGAGAAGGGGAAGAGATGGTGAAGAGATGGGGAGGAGAAGGGGATGAAGTGGGGAGGAGATGGGGAGGAGATGGTGAAGAGATGGGGAGGAGAAGGGGATGAAGTGGGGAGGAGACTGGGAGGAGACGGGGAAGAGATGGGGAGGAGAAGGGGAGGAAGTGGGGAGGAGATGGGGAGGAGACGGGGAGGAGAAGGGGAGGAAGTGGGGAGGAGAAGGGGAGGAGACGGGGAAGAGATGGGGAGGAGACGGGGAAGAGATGGGTGGAGAAGGGGAGGAGATGGGGAGGAGAAGGGGAGGAAGTGGGGAGGAGAAGGGGAGGAGATGGGGAGGAGATGGGGATGAGAAGGGGAAGAGATGGGGAGGAGAAGGGGAAGAGATGGGTGGAGAAGGGGAGGAGACGGGGAAGAGATGGGGAGGAGAAGGGGAGGAGATGGGGAGGAGACGGGGAAGAGATGGGGAGGAGAAGGGGAGGTGATGGGGAGCAGATGGGGAGGAGAAGGGGAGGAGAAGGGGAGGAGACGGGGAGGAGAAGGGGAGGAGATGGGGAGGAGAAGGGGAAGAGATGGGGAGGAGAAGGGAAGAGATGGGTGGAGAAGGGGAGGAGAAGGGGAGGAAGTGGGGAGGAGACGGGGAGGAGATGGGGAGGAGATGTTGAAGAGATGGGGAGGAGAAGGGGATGAAGTGGGGAGGAGATGGGGAGGAGAAGGGGAGGAGAAGGGGAGTAGATGGTGAAGAGATGGGGAGGAGATGGGGAGGAGAAGGGGAAGAGATGGTGAAGAGATGGGGAGGAGAAGGGGATGAAGTGGGGAGGAGATGGGGAGGAGATGGTGAAGAGATGGGGAGGAGAAGGGGATGAAGTGGGGAGGAGACTGGGAGGAGACGGGGAAGAGATGGGGAGGAGAAGGGGAGGAAGTGGGGAGGAGACTCGGAGGAGAAGAGGAGGAGACGAGGAGGAGAAGAGGAGGAACCACACACACACACACAGCCCACTGACTTGCTTAGTCAGCCCACTCTCTCCAGTGGCACCAGGGGGACTCACAGTCGGACCTTGGCTGCAGATTGGTCTGTGTGGACACATATGCACACATATACACACACATCACAGATGGGACGAATGGACATCCCCTTAACAAGCCACAATCTCCAAATACAAACCTACATCTGTGTGTGTGCGTGTCTGCGTGTGCGTGTAGTATTTCAATTTAACATACATGTGTGTTCACCGGATCAAATGTTCTTGACGTTATATTAGTGGACACGAGGCTTCATGACCCTGTTTTAATATTACAACAAACATCCTCTGCTCCTTGTGCTACTAGGACCTGAACACACCATTAACAAGCTGTCAGGCTGCCCTACACACACACACACACACACACACACACACACATACGTTGCGTATGAATTCACCAAGGTAGTGTCCTGATAGATGGTAATTAGCATAACAGCTGTTGGTCGTTGTTAGGTGTGTGAGTGTGTGTGTGTTCGTCTGCGTCTGCATGTGTGTCTGTGTCTGTGCCTGTGTCTGTGTCTGTGCCTGTGTCTGTGTCTGTGTCTGTGTCTGTGTCTGTGTCTGTGTCTGTGTCTGTGTCTGTGTCTGTGTCTGTGTCTGTGTCTGTGTCTGTGTCTGTGTCTGTGTCTGTGTCTGTGTCTGTGTCTGTGCCATCAACAGACAACATCAGAATGTCCTGTTTCCTGCTTTTTTTACTGTCACATGACTATATTTCCATTGATTGGACAGCAATGCTTTTTTTACTGTCACATGACTACATTTCCATTGATTGGACAGCATTGCAGGCAATATTCTATGCATGTATATCTTTCTTCCTGTAGGCTTATTATGATTGACATAAATGTAATCTTCTTAGTGAGAAAAGCAATCCTTCACCACATCGTGATGAGTAGAATGCATTATTAGGGATGTAATATCATTCTATAGATGTTTTAAAGGTTAGTCTATGAGTCCTGGTCTAGGTTTAATACATTATTAGGGACGTCAAACCATTATATAGATGTTTTAAAAGGTTAGTCTATGAGTCCTGGTCTAGGTTTAATACATTATTAGGGACGTCAAACCATTATATAGATGTTTTAAAAGGTTAGTCTATGAGTCCTGGTCTAGGTTTAATGCATTATTAGGGACGTCAAACCATTATATAGATGTTTTAAAAGGTTAGTCTATGGGTCCTGGTCTAGGTTTAATTAGGGACGTCATATCATTCTATAGATGTTTTATATGTTACTGATTGTTGCCTGGTCCATCGGTAATGACCCATGTCAATGAAGTCTGTGGTGTCGGCACCGGTTCGAATCCGGCATATTGCCCTTTGACGTAACGTCTATCTGTCCCCATCCTGTTTGATATTTCTGGGCTGACACCGATCAACATGTCCAGACGAACTAGTCAATAGAGGTCAGCTGTTGTACATAGACATATTGATATTCTTCCAAACAAGCTAAATCTGGTTCAATTAGCTTTTGGTTATAGATGTGGCCATAAGCCAAAACACAGATTAATCTGTTGCAGGGATTTACTCGAACTCAGTCCTATTGCTGAGTATTTAAAACATTTTCTGTCATTTGAATTAGTCTTTTTTAGGGGATTTTACTGTAGATATGCTTACCCCGACCATTTTAAGAATATGTCTTGACTTTAACCTGACTCGGTATATATTAAGCAAAGCAGACAGCGTCATACTCTTGTTTAAAACATTAACGGATAGCCAGGGGCACATTCCAACACTCAGACATCATTTACAAAACATGCATTTTGTTTAGTGAGTTTGTCAGATCAGAGGCAGTAGGGATGTTCATGTGTTTTCTTGATAAGTGCGGGAATTGGGCAATTTTTTTGGTCCTGCTAAGAATTCTAAATGTAATGAGTACTTTAGGCTGTTAGGGGAAATGTCAAATGAAATCAGGTTCAGACACAGGAGGGCCTCGAGCTTAATGATGAGCTTGGAGGCCCTCGAACTTAATGATGAGCTCGGAGGGCCTCGAGCTTAATGATGTGCTTGGAGGCCCTTGAGCTTAATGATGAGCTTGGAGGGCCTCGAGCTTAATGATGAGGTTGGAGGGCCTCGAGCTTAATGATGAGCTTGGAGGGCCTCGAGCTTAATGATGAGCTTGGAGGGCCTCGAGCTTAATGATGAGCTTGGAGGGCCTCGAGCTTAATGATGAGCTTGGAGGGCCTCGAGCTTAATGATGAGCTTGGAGGGCCTCGAGCTTAATGATGAGCTTGGAGGGCACTATGGAGTTGAATGCTGAGCTATAGTCAATGTACAGCAGTGCTACGGGGCGATTAGTCATTTAGCTCAGTTACCTTTGCTCTCTTCGTTACAGGAACAATGGTGGAAATCTTAAAGCATGTGAGGACAGCGGACTGGGATAGGGAGAGATTGAATATGTCGGTAAACACACCAGACAGCTGGTCTGCTCATGCTCTGAGGACCCGGCTAACGATGCAGTCTGGGCCGGCAGCCTTGCGAGGGTTAACACACTTAAATGTTTTACTCACGCAGGCCACATCAGTGGCACTGTGTTATCCTCGAAGCGTGGGAAGAATGTGTTTAGCTTGTCCGGAAGCAAGACGTTGGTGTCTGCGATGTAGCTTGTTTTCCTTTTGTAGTCTGTGATTGTCTGTAGACCCTGCCACATACGTCTTGTGTTGAACTGTTGAATTGTGACTCCACTTCGTCTCTATACTGTCGTTTTGTCTGTTTGACTGCCTTACAGAGGGAATAACTACACTATTTGTATTCTGCCATATTCCCAGTCACCTTGCCATGGTTAAAAGTGATGCTTCACACTTTCCGTTTTGCGAGAATGCTGCAATCTATCCATGGTTTCTGGTTAGGGTAGGTTTTAATAGTCACAGTGGGTACAACATCTCCTAACATCTCCTACACTTCCTGATAAACTCCGTCACCGTATCAGTATATTCATCAATGTTATTATCGGAAGCTACCCGGAACATATCCCAGTCCGCGTGATCAAAACAATCTTGAAGCGTGGATTCCGATTTGTCAGACCAGTGTTGAATAGTCCTTAGTACGGCTACTTCCTGTTTGAGTTTCTGCCTATAGGAAGGAAGGAGCAAAATGGAGTCATAGTCAGATTTGCAGAAAGGATGATGGGGGAGGGCCTTGTAGGCATCACAGAAGTCGGAGTAGCAGTGGTCGAGTGTTTTAGCGGCGCGAGTACTACACTCACTGTGTTGCTAGAACTACGGCAGCCTTTTTCTCAAATCTTTTTCAAATCTTTTTGACATCCCCAGCTACAATAAATGTGGCGTCAGGATATGTGATTTCCAGTTTGCATAAAGTCCAGTGAAGTTTTTTAAGGGCCGTCGTGGTGTCGGCTTGAGAGGGGGATATACACAGCTTTGGCTGTAACCGAAGAGAATTTTCTCGGGAGATAATACGGTCGGCATTTGATTGTGATGTATTCTTGGCCGGGTGATGTTATCACAAACACACTATGACACGTTAATCATGAAACATACACCCCCGCCCTTCTACTTCCTGAAGAGATATTTATTCCTGTCTGCGCGACGAACTGAGAACCGAACTGGCTGGACAGACTGAGACAGTATGGAGTAAAAATTACATTATTATCTAAAGGAACATAATGAAGTAAAAGTTGTCACAAATATAAATAGTCAAGTAAAGTACATATACAGTACCCCCACAAAAAACACTTAACCCTGCTGCTGCGTTCCGGTCAAAGTTTTCTCTCTGAAAAATGTAGTTCATTTAATCTGATTGTCATAGGGTTCCATGACTTTGTCCACACAGGGCATCTGAACACACACATACATTTAGATTATTTTCATTACGTTTTTGGTGTTGTATTTAACTTTTGTCCACCTGTGGTGTTCCCTGTCAAAAATGAACAGTCATTAGAAATGAATGGGTGACACTACAATTAGTGTATCAAATTGAGTTCAGGCACATGCCCATTAAACAGATGGACACAATTCCTCTCCGAGAACCCCACCTGTATGTGTGTTTGAGCACACACACACCTCACTCCCCTTCTTGGCTTTCATGGCAACCACCATGGGAACCTTTCCCCAATATAATCTTTCCCCCACAGGAACCACACCTGTTGGCATCCCCCACAGGAACCTTTCCCCAATAGAATCTTTCCCCCAGGGGAACCACACCTGTTGGAATTCTCACAAACAGTCGCAACATTGTTTCAATAATATATAGACATTTTCTCGCAGCTCTGGTATATAAAGCTTTTTTGAGGCCCTGCTCACAATTCATTCTGTGGCAACACAATGACCAAACGATATACTGTATGTGAGGCTCTTGATCATGTCTTTGATCATGACACTGGTGAGGAGGAGAGAGAGTCCTTGTTATTAAACTTTGACACAAAATAGTCTGTGATAAATAGCACAATAGGTTTCATATGAGTATTTGTTATAGTCAAACTAATCCATACATTGTACTTTTTTTACTCAAAAACGAGTTGTATGAGCTCAGGTCGATGAGGCCTACAGGCCATAAATAGCCATTAGAAGTGATTTAAAAGATGTAACACAACATTAGGTGATAATATGTGTATTATTATGGATTTATAACCAGCTATAATGGGGCGGACATTTTGGACCGGGAACACAGCATTAATTAACATGAAACGAACACAACAGGAAGTAGTAGTTTAAAGTATTTTTACATATGTGCTTTACACCACCGCACAGATTAATGTAAGAAATCCGCACTGATTGACTTGATTCTGACAAATTACCCCCACAAGAACTTGTCCAATGGTGTCTTTGCTACTGATCTCAGTGATCACTGTCTTATTGCATGTATTACAGATACACTACCAAACAAACTGAGTCTTATAGAATTATGAAGAGAAATTAATTTTTAAAGCTTTTCTTTTTTTTTAGGTATTACTCTGCCTTCTCCTGTACCAGCTGCATGCCTGACCCTGAATTAGCTCTAGGACTGTTCTCATCTATGTTAAACTCTCTGGCAGATTAACACACGCCCTTTACATGTCTTAGAGTTACAAAAGAATAATAATAATCCTTGGTCCTCTATAGAACTTTCTGATGTTATTATGATGAGGAATCAGGTCTAGGCTAAGGCTAGACAAAGTGACTCTGTACTTGATTGGCAGCTTTTCAGGCAATCAAGAATGCTACTTCCTCATTTTTATCTCTCGACTTTGCGGGTGTTCCGTAAACATTTTGGAAAACAGTTAATGCACTGAAGCGTGGAAATTCCTCTGTTTCCCTGCCTAGGCAAGTTGTTTCAGTAATGGCATCATTACTGAGAAAGTTTGATAAGTGATGCTTTTAATTAGACTTTTATACATGGTAGGTTTGTTATTTGAACAAAATGGTTGTTTAATTGACCCTAGTCAACCAGTTGACTTCCTGCCCCTCTACCAGCCTCTAGTTGGCTCGATGGAGGATCCAACAACTTCTAGTGAATTCCCGTTTTCAGTTTCTACTTGTGATGTGTAGAACGTCTTACACAAGATTGATGTAAAAACATCAAAATAAACATCTACCGGGGCTTATTTGCTTGATCCTTTCTTGCTTCGGCTTTTTGCTCCTCTGATTGTGGATATTTCTGGTACCATCCACAGGGTCAGGAAGGCGGCTCATATACTCCCCCTTCACAAAGGTGGTGACCCATGTGACCTGAATAATTATGGCCCCATGTCCCAACTCTCCTAGCAAAAATTCTAGAATCCTTGATAAAAAAAGGTCATTATTAGAATTGTATCTTTTACGATGAAATGTATTCTAAATGTGCATCAGTCAAGTCCCAGACTAGGTCATAGTATCATATCTGCTACTTCTTTGGTTTTAAATGAAGCTCTTAGTTGTTTGGATAAGAATAAATACTGTGCGGCCTAAGCCTAAAGCATTCAGCAGTCATTACTTATTCAGAGGCTTTCATCAATTGGTCTGGACCAGGCTGCATTTAGTCAGTTTGGAAATGATTTAAAGCACAGAACACAGTGTGTATTGTGCCCACATCCGACCAGGCTCTGTCAGAGCTTCAATCAGCCTCTATTGCCCTGCAGAAAGCCTTAGTTGATCTGAAACTATTACTTAATGCAGGTAAAACCAAATATATGTTATTTTCTAAATCACGTAAAAATGTATCTGATGATTTATGCATACGTCAGTTCGATGGTGCCGCTTACAAATATCTGGATGGACGAAAAAGCTATCTTTCAAAAAGCATGTTGATTAGTTACTTAATAAATTTATTAAATAAAAATAGACTTATTCTACAGGAACAGATCTTGTCTTTTATTAACGAGCAGAAAACAAATAATTAACATTCATTCCTTTTATTGGCTATGGCTATATGGTCTATGAATGAATGCAGCTTCCACTGTATTGAAGCCATTGAACACAGTATATTATAGGATTTTGCATTTTGTATCAGAAAGTAGGCTTTCCCTCTTTGAAGTCTCGTAGATTGATGCATTGTGCTAGTTTTCTCTATATCCCACTCTTGCATAAACCTCCGCCATACCTGACCTCATTGTTAAGCGTCAGACGTATAAGTTACCAGACCGAGACACAGCGATAGCTTACACTGGTTATCCTTTCAATCTCCATCGAGTTAAAGGTAAATCTGATCTTAGTTTTTTGCGCCTCTCATGTGGATTGAACTCCAAAACTCATTAAAGTTGGTGGAGTTGGTGCCTCTAGGGCAATTCAGGCGGATGTTTGATGGCCTTTTTACTGAAGAATGTGTTTGTTTCATATGATTGTATTTTGCTTTTTTCATGTATTGTGTAATTGATGTGTATATAGATATGTACAGTGATAAAATAGTGTAATTGTTGTTTATT
>NC_034198.2:36658817-36663817 GCF_002021735.2 Oncorhynchus kisutch | reverse complement strand
GTGTAATGATGATTGAATAACTCAGAGAGAGCGAGAGATAGCTAGAGAGAGAAGGGGAGAGATATAGAGGGAGAGAGAGAGAAAGAGAGAGTGAGAGAAACAGAGAGACGGAGAGAGATAGAGATGGAGAGAGATAGAAGGGGAGAGAGATAGAGGGAGAGAGATAAGGAGAGAGAGAAACAGAGAGAAAGAGAAGGGGAGAGAGAGTCAGAGAGAGCTAGTGAGTGAGAGAGAGAGAGAGAAACAGAGAGACATGGAGAGAGATAGAGATGGAGAGAGTGAGGGAGGGACGAGAAACACAGAGTAGCAGTTGTAAGTGACAAACTGAGAGAGTGCTAGAAGGGCAGTTTAAGGGTGTGAGTTTCACCTCTCACTATCAATCACTCTCTTCTCCAGTCGTCCTCCCTCCCCTTCCCCTCTCTCTCCCTCCCTCTCTCTCTCCCTCCCTTTCTCTCCACCTACTCTCTCTCTCTCCCTCCCCTTCCCCTCTCTCCCTCCCTCTCTCTCTCCCTCCCTTTCTCTCCACCTACTCTCTCTCTCTCCCTCCCTCTCTCTCTCCCTCCATTTCTCTCCACCTACTCTCTCTCTCTCTCCCGCTCTCTCTCTCCCCTTCCCCTCTCTCTCCCTCCCTCTCTCTCACCCTCCCTTTCTCTCCATCTATTCGCGCTCTCTCCCCTTCCTCTCTCTCTCCTCCTATTCCTTTTCTCTTTCTCCTTTTCTCCCTCTCTCTCCCATCCACTCTCTCCCCTCCGTTTCTCTTTCCCTCTCTCTCCCTTTCTCTCCCTTTCTCTCTCTCTGCCTCTCACACCTGCTCTCTCACCTCCCTTTCTCTCTCCCTTTTTCCCTCTCTCTCCCTCCCTCTCTCTCCCTTTATCCCTCACTCTCACTTTTCCCCTGCCTCTTCTCCTCTCACCTCTAGTGATATTAGAGAATGATCAGATGTCTGGATATTAATTAGACCAATTCCTTTTGAGGCCCCTGAATGGCCCCTGATTTATCTGGGCATACTATAGGGAGACAGACAGTACACCACTCAGCCCCATCTCATTTGTCGTCGTGTGTGTGTGTGTGTGTGTGTGTGTGTACACTACAGGGAGTCTGGGGGCTCCTAGGTGTCCCCACAAATCACAGTTGGTGGATTAGTGTAAGGACGACGGAATGAGCAGGAAATCTGGGAATCCTCCAAGCAGGATTTCTGGTAAACGTTGGGATTTTGGGAACGTTTCTGGAGTTTTACAAACCTGGGAAGGCATCACACCAGTCAACCCAATCTATCTCTCTATGACTACCTAACTACATCTCTCATATAAATTGTGTGATAGGGTGTGGTATAGGCCTCCCGGGTGGCGCAGTGGTTAAGAGCGCTCAGAGACTCTGGGTTCGCGCCCAGGCTCTGTCGTAACCGGCCGTGCCCGGGAGGTCCGTGGGGCGACGCACAATTGGCCTAGCTTCGCCCGGGTTAGGGAGGGGTTGGCCGGTAGGGATGTCCTTGTCTCATCGCGCACCAGCGACTCCTGTGGCGGGCCGGGCGCAGTGCGCGCTAACCAAGGTTGCCAGGTGCACGGTGTTTCCTCTGACACATTGGTGCTTCCGGGATGGATGTGCGCTGTGTTAAGAAGCAGTGTGGCTTGGTTGGGTTGTGTATCAGAGGACGCATGACTTTCAACCTTCGTCTCTCCCGAGCCCGTACGGGAGTTGTAGCGATGAGACAAGATAGTAGCTACTAAAACAATTGGATACCATGAAATTGGGGAGAAAACGGGGTAAACATGTATTAAAAAAAATAACTATAAAAAAATGGTGTGATAGGGTTTGAAATGGTGTGATAGGGTGTGATAGGGTTTGAAATGGTGTGATAGGGTGTGATAGGGTTTGAAATGGTGTGATAGCGTTTGAAATGGTGTGATATGGTGTGATAGGGAAGGCATAGGAACTGCAATTTGTGAGTCAATGGATACTGTATTGGGATTGAATAGAAAACTACAAAAATAAAGAAATCCTACTTCCTGCATGGATTTTCCTCGGGTTTTCGCCTGACAGTTCTGTTATACTCACAGACATTATGTTAAAGGTTTTGGAAACTGTAGAGTGTTTTCTATCCAAATCTACCAATTATATGCATAGCTTCTGCACCTGAGTAGCAGGCAGTTTACTTGGGCACGCTTTTCATCCGTAGGTAAAAATAGTGCCTCCTACCCTAGAGAAGTTTAATAATACAAAAATGGTGAGGAGTGATATGGTTTGTTCTTGCAAATAAAAAGAGAGATTAAAAAGAGAGCAGGTGGCCTGTGATGTGCTGGGTCAGAAGGAATGGGATGCTCTGTATTAAGATTTGAGAAGTGTGTGTGTGTGTGTGTGTGTGTGTGTGTGTGTGTGTGTGTGTGTGTGTGTGTGTGTGTGTGTGTGTGTGTGTGTGTGTGTGTGTGTGTGTGTGTGTGTGTGTGTGTGTGAGAGAGTGAGAGTGAGAAAGCTGATCTGGATGCAGGCCATCGTTCTAGACCAATCACAGGCTCTGATGTATCTAATGTTTTCTAAACAGTTGACAGGGGAAAACAAATTCATGTGAGCATTAACATACTGACCCCCCCCCCCACGCTGACGCAACACAAACACACACACCCTGTCGGGTTCCTGGAGTGGGCTGGCCCTGCGGTCAATCTGGCTGCCATTAGGTTTATTAGAAATCCAATTTTGGAGAGGGAAGGAGGGAGAGAGGGAAGTCTGGAGGTAAGGAAGGAAGGAGAGAGGGAAGGAGAGAGGGAGGGAGAGAGGTAAGACTGGAGGGAAGTAGGGAGAGAGGGAAGGCTGGAAGGAAGGAGGGTGAGAGGGAAGGCTGGAGGGAAAGAGGGAGAGAGGGAGGGAGAGAGGTAAGACTGGAGGGAAGGAGGGAGTGAGTGAGGGAGATAGGGAGGGAGAGAGGGAATGCTGGAGGGAAGGAGGGAGAGAGGGAGGGAGAGAGGTACGACTGGAGGGAAGGAGGGAGAGATGGAGGGAGAGAGGTAAGACTGGAGGGAAGGAGGGAGAGAGGGAGGGAGAGAGGTACGACTGGAGGGAAGGTGGGAGA
The DNA here is from genome assembly GCF_002021735.2 of Oncorhynchus kisutch. Lineage (NCBI taxonomy): Eukaryota > Metazoa > Chordata > Actinopteri > Salmoniformes > Salmonidae > Oncorhynchus > Oncorhynchus kisutch. The sequence goes on along the minus strand of NC_034198.2, from coordinate 36,660,753 downwards.
GATGGAGGGAGAGAGGTAAGACTGGAGGGAAGGTGGGAGAGATGGAGGGAGAGAGGTAAGACTGGAGGGAGGGAGGGAGAGAGGGAGAGAGGTAAGACTGGAGGGAGGGAGGGAGAGATGGAGGGAGAGAGGTAAGACTGGAGGGAGGGAGTGAGGGAGGGAGTGAGGGAGGGAGGGAGGGAGGGAGGGAGGGAGGGAGGGAGGGAGGGAGGGAGGGAGGGAGGGAGGGAGCGAGCGAGGAAGACTGGAGGGAAGGAGGGAGAGATGGAGGGAGAGAGGTAAGACTGGAGGGAGGGAGGGAGGGAGGGAGGGAGGGAGGGAGGGAGGGAGGGAGGGAGGGAGGGAGGGAGGGAGGGAGGGAGGGAGGGAGGGAGGGAGGGAGGGAGGGAGGGAGGGAGGGAAGGAAGGAATGATGGAGTGATGGAAGGAAAGAGTGGGATAACTGGGAGGCAGAAGAATGAGAAGGGTTAAGAGAATAACAGGGATGTAGTTAGAGGAAGTGTTTGAGAAAGAGCAGATAGATATACATTACACAAAACAATACTGCTTCTAAATAGTACCAGATTGATCATTTGGCTTGTAGCCATAGCGGAACCCCTTTTGGGCCAAAATGGAACCCTTTTTTGAAGGTCTTTAAGAGCCATGCTCATAAGATTCTAAATGGAACCTCAGTTGTGCTTTAAGAACCCTTTCCTAAGGTTCTTTAAAGAACCCTTTCCTAATGTTCCATAAAGAACCAAAAAAGGGTTCCAATATGTTTCTAACCCTTTTTGGTGCTATGTAGAACCCTTTGTGGTGCTATGTAGAACCCTTTTTGGTGCTATGTAGAACCCTTTGTGGTGCTATGTAGAACCCATTGTGGTGCTATGTAGAACCCATTGTGGTGCTATGTAGAACCCATTGTGGTGCTATGTAGAACCCTTTGTGGTGCTATGTAGAACCCATTGTGATGCTATGTAGAACCCTTTGTGGTGCTATGTAGAACCCTTTGTGGTGCTATGTAGAACCCATTGTGGTGCTATGTAGAACCCTTTGTGGTGCTATGTAGAACCCTTTGTGGTGCTATGTAGAACCCATTGTGGTGCTATGTAGAACCCATTGTGGTGCTATGTAGAACCCATTGTGGTGCTATGTAGAACCCATTGTGGTGCTTTGTAGAACCCATTGTGGTGCTATGTAGAACCCATTGTGGTGCTATGTAGAACCCATTGTGGTGCTATATAGAACCCTTTGTGGTGCTATGTAGAACCCATTGTGGTGCTATGTAGAACCCTTTGTGGTGCTATGTAGAACCCTTTGTGGTGCTATGTAGAACCCATTGTGGTGCTATGTAGAACCCTTTGTGGTGCTATGTAGAACCCATTGTGGTGCTATGTAGAACACTTTGTGGTGCTATGTAGAACCCTTTGTGGTGCTATGTAGAACCCTTTGTGGTGCTATGTAGAACCCATTGTGGTGCTATGTAGAACCCTTTGTGGTGCTATGTAGAACCCATTGTGGTGCTATGTAGAACACTTTGTGGTGCTATGTAGAACCCATTGTGGTGCTATGTAGAACCCTTTGTGGTGCTATGTAGAACCCTTTGTGGTGCTATGTAGAACCCATTGTGGTGCTATGTAGAACCCATTGTGGTGCTATGTAGAACCCATTGTGGTGCTATATAGAACCCTTTGTGGTGCTATGTAGAACCCATTGTGGTGCTATGTAGAACCCTTTGTGGTGCTATGTAGAACCCTTTGTGGTGCTATGTAGAACCCATTGTGGTGCTATGTAGAACCCTTTGTGGTGCTATGTAGAACCCATTGTGGTGCTATGTAGAACACTTTGTGGTGCTATGTAGAACCCATTGTGGTGCTATGTAGAACCCTTTGTGGTGCTATGTAGAACCCTTTGTGGTGCTATGTAGAACCCTTTGTGGTGCTATGTAGAACCCTTT
>NC_034198.2:36648817-36653817 GCF_002021735.2 Oncorhynchus kisutch | reverse complement strand
TGGTAGAGGGAGAGGAAGAGGAGTACGTATGTGTGGTGGAAGAAGACATAGGAAGATCAAGAGCTGTAGTCTCAGATGAGATTAGGGCTACTATAATTGATCATGTAATAAATCATGGTCTATCAACGAGAGGCTGGTCTGAGAGTGCAGACAAATCTGCAACACTCAACAGTGGAATCTATTGTGAGAAATTTCCGGAAAAAAACAGGTAAGTTGTGCATTCTGCATCTGACTGAACTGCACATTACAGAAGTATATTGAGCAAAGCCTCCAAACCCACTTGTGTGTAATTGTTTTTGTATTTCTGCTTAGGACCCAATGGTTACCTCCTAAAGGTGGGAGAGGTAGGATTTTCACTGCTGTGCAGGAAACTGCAATCGTCGATATGGTCATCAAAAACAATGGAATAAAACTCACAGAGATTCAGGACAGAGTGTTGGCAGTGTCGTGTCTTTGGCATCATTAAACTGAAGACTGTTAGTTTATCAATCAATTCTCTGTAATCGTTATTACGTGATTAACTTCTTTAGGGGGCAGTATTTTTACTACCCTGTGGAAGGGTTGTTCCAGGTGAGCAAAGGGTTGCAGTGAGGTGAAATCGGCCAACGGTTTGTAATTGTATGGGACAATGTGGCGTTTCACCACCTCCGTGAAGTCACAGAGCAGGATGCAGCCCATCCCAGGATGGTGTCAGTTTTCCTCATGGAGGTGGAAGGTTTATGACCACCATCCACATGATCAAATGTCCCTCCTGGATGCAATGAATGCTGGATGCCTGGACATATCTGTAGAAGATTGCCAGAGATGGACCAGGCATGCCAAAATATTATTTCCTCGGTTTTATTGCCCGAGAGGACTTAAGATTAGATGTGGATGAGAACCTGTGGCCAAATGCAGAAGTCAGGGTTGACTAGCATTGCGACTGTATCTGTATCGGTAGATGGTGTTGTCGTGTCTTTGGCATCATTAAACTGAAGACTTATTTATCAAACAACTCTCTGTAATTATTATTACGCAATTAAGCTGATTATTCATGTAACTGTAATTAACTAGGAAGTTGGGACACCAAGGGAAATATTCCGATTATAAAGTTATAATTTTCCTAATATAACTTTCAGATATTTGAATATCTGATCACTTAGTCTTCTAATTAATGAATTATTATTGGTTGGAGTGATAGGGGGAGTGAGGTGTGATAGGAGTGAGAGGGGGAGTGAGATGAGGAGTGAGAGGAGGAGTGAGAGTGGGAGTGATTGGAGGGGGGAGAGGGGGAGTGAGAGGAGGAGTGAGAGTGGGAGTGATTGGAGGAGTGAGAGGGGGAGAGGGGGAGTGAGAGGAGGAGAGGGGGAGTGAGATGAGGAGTGAGAGGAGGCGTGAGAGTGGGAGTGATTGGAGGAGTGAGAGGGGGAGTGAGTGGAGGAGTGAGAGGAGGAGAGGGGGAGTGAGAGGAGGAGTAAGATGGGGAGTGAGAGGAGGAGTAAGAGGGGCAGTGAGTGGAGGAGTGAGAGGAGGAGAGGGGGAGTGAGAGGAGGAGTGAGATGGGAGTGAGAGGAGAAGTGAGTGGAGGAGTGAGAGGAGGAGTAAGAGGCGCAGTGAGTGGAGGAGTGAGAGGAGGAGTAAGAGGGGCAGTGAGTGGAGGAGTGAGAGGAGGAGTAAGAGGGGCAGTGAGTGGAGCAGTAAGAGGAGGAGTAGGAGGAGGAGTAAGAGGAGGAGTAAGAGGGGCAGTGGGAGGAGGAGTAAGAGGGGCAGTAAGAGGAGGAGTAAGAGGAGGAGTAACAGGGGCAGTGAGAGGAGGAGTAAGAGGAGGAGTAAGAGGGGCAGTGAGAGGGGAGGGTAAGAGGGGCAGTAAGAGGAGGAGTAAGAGGAGGAGTAACAGGGGCAGTGACAGGAGGAGTAAGAGGGGCAGTAAGAGGAGGAGTAAGAGGAGGAGTACAGGGGCAGTGAGAGGAGGAGTAAGAGGGGCAGTAAGAGGAGGAGTAAGAGAGGAGTTAAGAGGGGGCAGTAAGAGGAGGAGTAAGAGGAGGAGTACAGGGGCAGTGAGAGGAGGAGTAAGAGGAGGAGTAAGAGGGGCAGTGAGAGGAGGGAGTAAGAGGGGCAGTAAGATGAGGAGTAAGAGGGGAGTAAACAGGGGCAGTGAGAGGAGGAGTAAGAGGGGCAGTAAGCAGGAGGAGTAAGAGGGGCAGTGAGAGGAGGTGTAAGAGGAGGAGTAAGAGGAGGAGTAAGAGGGGCAGTGAGAGGAGGAGTAAGAGGAGGAGTAACAGGGGCAGTGAGAGGAGGAGTAAGAGGAGGAGTAAGAGGAGCAGTAAGAGGAGGAGTAAGAGGAGGAGTAAGAGAGGAGTAAGAGGGGCAGTGAGAGGAGGAGTAAGAGGGCAGAAAGAGGAGGAGTAAGAGGGGCAGTGAGAGGAGGAGTACGAGGGGAGTAAGAGGAGGAGTAAGAGGGGCAGTGAGAGGAGGAGTAAGAGGAGGAGTAACAGGGGCATTGAGAGGAGGAGTAAGAGGAGGAGTAACAGGGGCAGTGAGAGGAGGAGTAAGAGGGGCAGTGAGAGGAGGAGTAAGAGGAGGAGTAACAGGGGCAGTGAGAGGAGGAGTAAGAGGGGCAGTGAGAGGAGGAGTGAGAGGAGGAGTAAGAGGAGGAGTAACAGGGGCAGTGAGAGGAGGAGTAAGAGGAGGAGTAACGGGGCCAGTGAGAGGAGGAGTAACAGGGGCAGTGAGAGGAGGAGTGAGAGGAGGAGTGAGAGGAGGTGTAAGAGGGGCAGTGAGAGGAGGAGTGAGAGGAGGAGTGAGAGGAGGAGTAAGAGGGGCAGTGAGAGGAGGAGTAAGAGGGGCAGTGAGAGGAGGAGTGAGAGGAGGAGTGAGAGGAGGAGTAAGAGGGGCAGTGAGAGGAGGAGTGAGAGGAGGAGTGAGAGGAGGAGTAAGAGGGCAGTGAGAGGAGGAGTAAGTGGGGCAGTGAGAGGAGGAGTGAGAGGAGGAGTGAGAGGAGGAGTAAGAGGAGGAGCGAGAGGAAGAGTGAGAGGAGGAGTAAGAGGGGCAGTGAGAGGAGGAGTGAGAGTAGAGTGAGAGAGGAGTAAGAGGAGGAGTGAGAGGAAGAGTGAGAGGAGGAGTAAGAGGGGCAGTGAGAGGAGGACTAAGAGGGGCAGTGAGAGGAGGGTAAGAGGAGGAGTGAGAGGAGGAGTGAGAGGAGGAGTAAGAGGGGCAGTGAGAGGAGGAGTAAGAGGGGCAGTGAGAGGAGGAGTAAGAGGAGGAGTAACAGGGGCAGTGAGAGGAGGAGTAAGAGGAGGAGTAACAGTGTCAGTGAGAGGAGGAGTGAGAGGAGGAGTAACAGGGGCAGTGAGAGGAGGAGTAAGAGGGGCAGTGAGAGGAGGAGTAAGAGGAGGAGTGAGAGGAGGAGTAAGAGGGGCAGTGAGAGGAGGAGTAAGAGGAGGAGTAACAGGGGCAGTGAGAGGAGGAGTAAGGGGAGGAGTGAGAGGAAGAGTGAGAGGAGGAGTGAGAGGAGGAGTAAGAGGAGGAGTGAGAGGAAGAGTGAGAGGAGAAGTGAGAAGGGAGAGCCAGGACTGATAGAGGATGATAGAACAGGAGAGCCAGGACTGGTAGAGGATAATAGAACAGGAGAGCCAGGACTGGTAGTGGAGAGGAGGAGGGATACAGCTAGTGGAGGAGAGAGATAACACCTTGTTTCTCTGTGACAGGTACACAGGGGTCAGCCTTAGCAGGTGTTTAACCAACATGGAGCTACAGCAACCTGGTAATGAGAGAGAGAGAACCGCAGGGAAGAGAGAGAGACAGAGAGAGAGAATGACAGGCATGAATGAGGCAGATGGGAAGAATGTGAGAAATATAGGGAGAGAGAGAGTGAGTGAGTGAGTGGCAAGAAAAAGTATGTGAACCCTTTGGAATTAGCTGGATTTCTGCATAAATTGGTCATCAAATTTGATCTGATCTTCATCTAAGTCACAACAATAGACAAACATAGTGTGCTTCAACTAATAATATTTTTCTTGTCTATATTGAATACATAATTTAAAAACATTCACAGTGTAGGATGGAAAAAGCATGTGAACCATTGGAGATGTTGGTTAGAGCTACCTTGCCCTATAAAAAGCACTCACGATATTTGAGTTTGCTATTCACAAGAAGCATTGCCTGATGTGATCCATGCCTCAAACAAAAGAGATCTCAGAAGACTTAAGCTTAAGAATTGTTGACTTGCATGAAGCTGGGAAGGGTTACAAAAGTGTCTCTAAAGCCTTGATGTTCATCAATAGACAAACTGTTGTTACTCTCTCTAGGAGTGGCCATCCTGCAAAGATGAGTGCAAGAGCACAGCGCAGAATGCTCATTAGGTTAAGAAGAATCCTATAGTGTCAGCTAAAGACTTACAGAAATCTCTGGAACATGCTAACATCTCTGTTGACGAGTCTACGAAACGTTAAACACTAAACAAGAATGGTGTTCATGGGAGGACACCACGGAAGAAGCCACTGCTATCCAAAAAAAAAACATTGCTGCACGTTTGAAGTTTGCAAATGTTCAACAGGATGTTCAGAGTTCCTGGCTAAATATTCTGTGGACAGATTGAACTAAAATTGAGTTGTTTGGAAGGAACACACAACACTATGTGTGGAGAAAATAATGTACAGCACACCAACATCAAAACCTCATCCCAACTGTAAAGTCTGGTGGAGGGAGCATCATGGTTTGGGCTGCTTTGCTGCCCCAGGGCCTGAAATGCTTGCCATCATCGACTGAAAAATGTATTCCCAAGTTTATCAAGACATTTTGCAGAAAAATGTTAGGCTCTCTGTCTGCCAATTGAAGCTCAACAGAAGTTGGGTGATGCAACAGGACAATGACTCAAATCACAGAAGTAAATAAACAACAGAATGGCTTCAACAGAAGAAAATACGCCTTTTAGAGTGGCCCAGTCAGAGTCCTGACCTTTTAGAGTGACCCAGTCAGAGTCCTGACCTTCTGGAGTGGCCCAGTCAGAGTTCTGACCTTTT